>NC_134489.1:113134772-113271376 GCF_040206685.1 Ascaphus truei | reverse complement strand
AGAGATTAGTGAGAGAGGGAGCAGCGTTCCACAGGTAGGGAGAGATTAGTGAGAGGGGAGCGGCGTTCCACAGGTAGGGAGAGATTAGTGAGAGGGGGAGCGGCGTTCCACAGGTAGGGAGAGATTAGTGAGAGGGAGGGAGCGGCGTTCCACAGGTAGGGAGAGATTAGTGAGGAGAGAGGGAGCGGCGTTCCACAGGTAGGGAGAGATTAGTGAGGGAGAGGGAGCGGCGTTCCACAGGTAGGGGAGAGATTAGTGAGAGAGGGAGCGGCGTTCCACAGGTAGGGGAGAGATTAGTGAGAGAGGGAGCGGCGTTCCACAGGTAGGGAGAGATTAGTGAGAGGGAGAGGGAGCGGCGTTCCACAGGTAGGGAGAGATTAGTGAGAGGGAGAGGGAGCGGCGTTCCACAGGTAGGGAGAGATTAGTGAGAGAGGGAGCGGCGTTCCACAGGTAGGGAGAGATTAGTGAGAGAGGGAGCGGCGTTCCACAGGTAGGGAGAGATTAGTGAGAGGAGAGGGAGCGGCGTTCCACAGGTAGGGAGAGATTAGTGAGAGGGGGAGCGGCGTTCCACAGGTAGGGAGAGATTAGTGAGTGAGTGAGCGGCGTTCCACAGGTAGGGAGAGATTAGTGAGAGAGGGAGCGGCGTCCCACAGGTAGGGGAGAGATTAGTGAGAGAGGGAGCGGCGTTCCACAGGTAGGGAGAGATTAGTGAGAGGGAGGGAGCGGCGTTCCACAGGTAGGGAGAGATTAGTGAGAGGGGAGCGGCGTTCCACAGGTAGGGAGAGATTAGTGAGAGAGTGAGCGGCGTTCCACAGGTAGGGAGAGATTAGTGAGAGAGGGAGCGGCGTTCCACAGGTAGGGAGAGATTAGTGAGAGAGGGAGCGGCGTTCCACAGGTAGGGAGAGATTAGTGAGAGGGAGCGGCGTTCCACAGGTAGGGAGAGATTAGTGAGAGAGGGAGCGGCGTTCCACAGGTAGGGAGAGATTAGTGAGAGAGGGAGCGGCGTTCCACAGGTAGGGAGAGATTAGTGAGAGAGGGAGGGAGCGGCGTTCCACAGGTAGGGAGAGATTAGTGAGAGGGAGCGGCGTTCCACAGGTAGGGAGAGATTAGTGAGAGGGGAGCGGCGTTCCACAGGTAGGGAGAGATTAGTGAGAGGGAGCGGCGTTCCACAGGTAGGGAGAGATTAGTGAGTGAGTGAGGGAGCGGCGTTCCACAGGTAGGGAGAGATTAGTGAGAGAGGGAGCGGCGTTCCACAGGTAGGGAGAGATTAGTGAGAGGGAGCGGCGTTCCACAGGTAGGGAGAGATTAGTGAGAGGAGGGAGCGGCGTTCCACAGGTAGGGAGAGATTAGTGAGAGGGAGCGGCGTTCCACAGGTAGGGAGAGATTAGTGAGAGAGGGAGCGGCGTTCCACAGGTAGGGAGAGATTAGTGAGAGAGGGAGCGGCGTTCCACAGGTAGGGAGAGATTAGTGAGAGAGGGAGCGGCGTTCCACAGGTAGGGAGAGATTAGTGAGAGAGGGAGCGGCGTTCCACAGGTAGGGAGAGATTAGTGAGAGAGGGAGCGGCGTTCCACAGGTAGGGAGAGATTAGTGAGTGAGGGAGCGGCGTTCCACAGGTAGGGAGAGATTAGTGAGAGAGGGAGCGGCGTTCCACAGGTAGGGAGAGATTAGTGAGTGAGGGAGCGGCGTTCCACAGGTAGGGAGAGATTAGTGAGAGAGGGAGCGGCGTTCCACAGGTAGGGAGAGATTAGTGAGAGGGAGAGGGAGCGGCGTTCCACAGGTAGGGAGAGATTAGTGAGAGAGGGAGCGGCGTTCCACAGGTAGGGAGAGATTAGTGAGAGGGAGCGGCGTCCCACAGGTAGGGAGAGATTAGTGAGAGAGGGAGCGGCGTTCCACAGGTAGGGAGAGATTAGTGAGAGGGAGCGGCGTTCCACAGGTAGGGAGAGATTAGTGAGTGAGAGAGGGAGGGAGCGGCGTTCCACAGGTAGGGAGAGATTAGTGAGAGGGAGAGGGAGCGGCGTTCCACAGGTAGGGAGAGATTAGTGAGAGAGGGAGCGGCGTTCCACAGGTAGGGAGAGATTAGTGAGAGAGGGAGCGGCGTTCCACAGGTAGGGAGAGATTAGTGAGAGAGGGAGCGGCGTTCCACAGGTAGGGAGAGATTAGTGAGAGAGGGAGCGGCGTTCCACAGGTAGGGAGAGATTAGTGAGAGAGGGAGCGGCGTTCCACAGGTAGGGAGAGATTAGTGAGAGAGGGAGCGGCGTTCCACAGGTAGGGAGAGATTAGTGAGAGTGAGCGGCGTTCCACAGGTAGGGAGAGATTAGTGAGAGAGGGAGCGGCGTTCCACAGGTAGGGAGAGATTAGTGAGAGTGAGCGGCGTTCCACAGGTAGGGAGAGATTAGTGAGAGAGGGAGCGGTGTTCCACAGGTAGGAAGAGATTAGTGAGAGAGGGAGCGGTGTTCCACAGGTAGGGAGAGATTAGTGAGTGAGTGAGAGGGGGAGCGGCGTTCCACAGGTAGGGAGAGATTAGTGAGAGAGGGAGCGGTGTTCCACAGGTAGGGAGAGATTAGTGAGAGAGGGAGCGGCGTTCCACAGGTAGGGAGAGATTAGTGAGAGAGGGAGCGGTGTTCCACAGGTAGGGAGAGATTAGTGAGTGAGTGAGAGGGGGAGCGGCGTTCCACAGGTAGGGAGAGATTAGTGAGAGAGGGAGCGGTGTTCCACAGGTAGGGAGAGATTAGTGAGAGAGGGAGCGGCGTTCCACAGGTAGGGAGAGATTAGTGAGAGGGGGAGCGGCGTTCCACAGGTAGGGAGAGATTAGTGAGTGAGAGGGAGCGGCGTTCCACAGGTAGGGAGAGATTAGTGAGAGAGGGAGCGGCGTTCCACAGGTAGGGAGAGATTAGTGAGAGAGGGAGCGGCGTTCCACAGGTAGGGAGAGATTAGTGAGAGAGGGAGCGGTGTTCCACAGGTAGGGAGAGATTAGTGAGAGAGGGAGCGGCGTTCCACAGGTAGGGAGAGATTAGTGAGAGAGGGAGCGGCGTTCCACAGGTAGGGAGAGATTAGTGAGTGAGAGAGGGAGCGGCGTTCCACAGGTAGGGAGAGATTAGTGAGAGAGGGAGCGGCGTTCCTCAGGTAGGGAGAGATTAGTGAGAGAGGGAGCGGCGTTCCACAGGTAGGGAGAGATTAGTGAGAGAGGGAGCGGCGTTCCACAGGTAGGGAGAGATTAGTGAGAGAGGGAGCGGCGTTCCACAGGTAGGGAGAGATTAGTGAGAGAGGGAGCGGCGTTCCACAGGTAGGGAGAGATTAGTGAGAGAGGGAGCGGCGTTCCACAGGTAGGGAGAGATTAGTGAGTGAGGGAGCGGCGTTCCACAGGTAGGGAGAGATTAGTGAGTGAGGGAGGGAGCGGCGTTCCCCAGGTAGGGAGATATTAGTGAGAGAGGGAGCGGCGTTCCACAGGTAGGGAGAGATTAGTGAGAGAGGGAGCGGCGTTCCACAGGTAGGGAGAGATTAGTGAGAGAGGGAGCAGCGTTCCACAGGTAGGGAGAGATTAGTGAGTGAGAGAGGGAGCGGCGTTCCACAGGTAGGGAGAGATTAGTGAGTGAGGGAGCGGCGTTCCACAGGTAGGGAGAGATTAGTGAGTGAGAGAGGGAGCGGCGTTCCACAGGTAGGGAGAGATTAGTGAGAGAGGGAGCGGCGTTCCACAGGTAGGGAGAGATTAGTGAGAGGGAGCGGTGTTCCACAGGTAGGGAGAGATTAGTGAGAGAGGGAGCGGCGTTCCACAGGTAGGAAGAGATTAGTGAGAGAGGGAGCGGCGTTCCACAGGTAGGGAGAGATTAGTGAGAGAGGGAGCGGCGTTCCACAGGTAGGGAGAGATTAGTGAGAGAGGGAGCGGCGTTCCACAGGTAGGGAGAGATTAGTGAGAGAGGGAGCGGCGTTCCACAGGTAGGGAGAGATTAGTGAGAGAGGGAGCGGCGTTCCACAGGTAGGGAGAGATTAGTGAGAGAGGGAGCGGCGTTCCACAGGTAGGGAGAGGTTAGTGAGAGAGGGAGCGGCGTTCCACAGGTAGGGAGAGATTAGTGAGTGAGAGAGGGAGCGGCGTTCCACAGGTAGGGAGAGATTAGTGAGAGAGGGAGCGGCGTTCCACAGGTAGGGAGAGATTAGTGAGAGAGGGAGCGGCGTTCCACAGGAAGGGAGAGATTAGTGAGTGAGAGAGGGAGCGGCGTTCCACAGGTAGGGAGAGATTAGTGAGAGAGGGAGCGGCGTTCCACAGGTAGGGAGAGATTAGTGAGAGAGGGAGCGGCGTTCCACAGGTAGGGAGAGATTAGTGAGAGAGGGAGCGGCGTTCCACAGGTAGGGAGAGATTAGTGAGTGAGAGAGGGAGCGGCGTTCCACAGGTAGGGAGAGATTAGTGAGAGAGGGAGAGGGAGCGGCGTCCCACAGGTAGGGAGAGATTAGTGAGTGAGAGAGGGAGCGGCGTTCCACAGGTAGGGAGAGATTAGTGAGAGAGGGAGCGGCGTTCCACAGGTAGGGAGAGATTAGTGAGAGAGGGAGCGGCGTTCCACAGGTAGGGAGAGATTAGTGAGAGGGAGAGGGAGCGGCGTTCCACAGGTAGGGAGAGATTAGTGAGAGAGGGAGCGGCGTTCCACAGGTAGGGAGAGATTAGTGAGAGAGGGAGCGGCGTCCCACAGGTAGGGAGAGATTAGTGAGAGAGGGAGCGGCGTTCCACAGGTAGGGAGAGATTAGTGAGAGAGGGAGCGGCGTTCCACAGGTAGGGAGAGATTAGTGAGAGAGGGAGCGGCGTTCCACAGGTAGGGAGAGATTAGTGAGAGAGGGAGCGGCGTTCCACAGGTAGGGAGAGATTAGTGAGTGAGAGAGGGAGCGGCGTTCCACAGGTAGGGAGAGATTAGTGAGAGAGGGAGCGGCGTTCCACAGGTAGGGAGAGATTAGTGAGAGAGGGAGCGGCGTTCCACAGGTAGGGAGAGATTAGTGAGAGAGGGAGCGGCGTTCCACAGGTAGGGAGAGATTAGTGAGAGAGGGAGCAGCGTTCCACAGGTAGGGAGAGATTAGTGAGTGAGAGAGGGAGCGGCGTTCCACAGGTAGGGAGAGATTAGTGAGAGGGAGCGGCGTTCCACAGGTAGGGAGAGATTAGTGAGTGAGGGAGCGGCGTTCCACAGGTAGGGAGAGATTAGTGAGTGAGGGAGCGGCGTTCCACAGGTAGGGAGAGATTAGTGAGAGAGGGAGCGGCGTTCCACAGGTAGGGAGAGATTAGTGAGAGAGGGAGCGGCGTTCCACAGGTAGGGAGAGATTAGTGAGTGAGAGAGAGAGCGGCGTTCCACAGGTAGGGAGAGATTAGTGAGAGAGGGAGCGGCGTTCCACAGGTAGGGAGAGATTAGTGAGAGAGGGAGCGGCGTTCCACAGGTAGGGAGAGATTAGTGAGAGAGGGAGCGGCGTCCCACAGGTAGGGAGAGATTAGTGAGTGAGAGAGAGAGCGGCATTCCACAGGTAGGGAGAGATTAGTGAGAGAGGGAGCGGCGTTCCACAGGTAGGGAGAGATTAGTGAGAGAGGGAGCGGCGTTCCACAGGTAGGGAGAGATTAGTGAGAGAGGGAGCGGCGTTCCACAGGTAGGGAGAGGTTAGTGAGAGAGGGAGCGGCGTTCCACAGGTAGGGAGAGATTAGTGAGAGAGGGAGCGGCGTTCCACAGGTAGGGAGAGATTAGTGAGTGAGGGAGCGGCGTCCCACAGGTAGGGAGAGATTAGTGAGAGAGGGAGCGGCGTTCCACAGGTAGGGAGAGATTAGTGAGAGAGGGAGCGGCGTTCCACAGGTAGGGAGAGATTAGTGAGAGAGGGAGCGGCGTTCCACAGGTAGGGAGAGATTAGTGAGAGAGGGAGCGGCGTCCCACAGGTAGGGAGAGATTAGTGAGAGAGGGAGCGGCGTTCCACAGGTAGGGAGAGATTAGTGAGAGAGGGAGCGGCGTTCCACAGGTAGGGAGAGATTAGTGAGAGAGGGAGGGAGCAGCGTTCCACAGGTAGGGAGAGATTAGTGAGAGAGGGAGCGGCGTTCCACAGGTAGGGAGAGATTAGTGAGTGAGAGGGGGAGCGGCGTTCCACAGGTAGGGAGAGATTAGTGAGAGAGGGAGCGGCGTTCCACAGGTAGGGAGAGATTAGTGAGAGAGGGAGCGGCGTTCCACAGGTAGGGAGAGATTAGTGAGAGAGGGAGCGGCGTTCCACAGGTAGGGAGAGATTAGTGAGAGAGGGAGCGGCGTTCCACAGGTAGGGAGAGATTAGTGAGAGGGAGGGAGCGGCGTTCCACAGGTAGGGAGAGATTAGTGAGAGAGGGAGCGGCGTTCCACAGGTAGGGAGAGATTAGTGAGAGAGGGAGCGGCGTTCCACAGGTAGGGAGAGATTAGTGAGAGAGGGAGCGGCGTTCCACAGGTAGGGAGAGATTAGTGAGAGAGGGAGCGGCGTTCCACAGGTAGGGAGAGATTAGTGAGAGAGGGAGCGGCGTTCCACAGGTAGGGAGAGATTAGTGAGAGAGGGAGCGGCGTTCCACAGGTAGGGAGAGATTAGTGAGTGAGAGAGGGAGCGGCGTTCCACAGGTAGGGAGAGATTAGTGAGAGAGGGAGCGGCGTTCCACAGGTAGGGAGAGATTAGTGAGAGAGGGAGCGGCGTTCCACAGGTAGGGAGAGATTAGTGAGAGAGGGAGCGGCGTTCCACAGGTAGGGAGAGATTAGTGAGAGAGGGAGCGGCGTTCCACAGGTAGGGAGAGATTAGTGAGAGGGAGAGGGAGCGGCGTTCCACAGGTAGGGACAGATTAGTGAGAGAGGGAGCGGCGTTCCACAGGTAGGGAGAGATTAGTGAGAGGGAGAGGGAGCGGCGTTCCACAGGTAGGGAGAGATTAGTGAGAGAGGGAGCGGCGTTCCACAGGTAGGGAGAGATTAGTGAGAGAGGGAGCGGCGTTCCACAGGTAGGGAGAGATTAGTGAGAGAGGGAGCGGCGTTCCACAGGTAGGGAGAGATTAGTGAGAGAGGGAGCGGCGTTCCACAGGTAGGGAGAGATTAGTGAGAGAGGGAGCGGCGTTCCACAGGTAGGGAGAGATTAGTGAGAGAGGGAGCGGCGTTCCACAGGTAGGGAGAGATTAGTGAGAGAGAGAGGGAGCGGCGTCCCACAGGTAGGGAGAGATTAGTGAGTGAGAGAGGGAGCGGCGTTCCACAGGTAGGGAGAGATTAGTGAGAGGGGGAGCGGCGTTCCACAGGTAGGGAGAGATTAGTGAGAGAGGGA
This sequence comes from Ascaphus truei, assembly GCF_040206685.1. Taxonomy (NCBI): domain Eukaryota; kingdom Metazoa; phylum Chordata; class Amphibia; order Anura; family Ascaphidae; genus Ascaphus; species Ascaphus truei. The sequence continues at coordinate 113,264,107 of NC_134489.1, read as the reverse complement.
GCGGCGTTCCACAGGTAGGGAGAGATTAGTGAGAGAGGGAGCGGCGTCCCACAGGTAGGGAGAGATTAGTGAGAGGGGGAGCGGCGTTCCACAGGTAGGGAGAGATTAGTGAGAGAGGGAGCGGCGTTCCACAGGTAGGGAGAGATTAGTGAGAGAGGGAGCGGCGTTCCACAGGTAGAGAGAGATTAGTGAGAGAGGGAGCGGCGTTCCACAGGTAGGGAGAGATTAGTGAGAGAGGGAGCGGCGTTCCACAGGTAGGGAGAGATTAGTGAGAGAGGGAGCCACGTTCCACAGGTAGGGAGAGATTAGTGAGAGAGGGAGCGGCGTTCCACAGGTAGGGAGAGATTAGTGAGAGAGGGAGCGGCGTTCCACAGGTAGGGAGAGATTAGTGAGAGAGGGAGCGGCGTTCCACAGGTAGGGAGAGATTAGTGAGAGAGGGAGCGGCGTTCCACAGGTAGGGAGAGATTAGTGAGAGAGGGAGCGGCGTTCCACAGGTAGGGAGAGATTAGTGAGAGAGGGAGCGGCGTTCCACAGGTAGGGAGAGATTAGTGAGAGGGAGAGCGGCGTTCCATAGGTAGGGAGAGATTAGTGAGAGAGGGAGCGGCGTTCCACAGGTAGGGAGAGATTAGTGAGAGAGGGAGCGGCGTTCCACAGGTAGGGAGAGATTAGTGAGAGAGGGAGCGGCGTTCCACAGGTAGGGAGAGATTAGTGAGAGAGGGAGCGGCGTTCCACAGGTAGGGAGAGATTAGTGAGTGAGAGAGGGAGCGGCGTTCCACAGGTACCTGGGGGTATAACATCCCGTAATATGGTCCTCCCCCTTCCCTGTAACACACGGCCCATCCATGTGAGGATACCTGGGGGTATAACATCCCGTAATATGGTCCTCCCCCTTCCCTGTAACACACGGCCCATCCATGTGAGGATACCTGGGGGTATAACATCCCGTAATATGGTCCTTCCCCTTCCCTGTAACACACGGCCCATCCATGTGAGGATACCTGGGGGCATAACATCCCGTAATATGGTCCTCCCGCTTCCCTGTAACACACGGGCCATCCATGTGAGGATACCAGGGGGCATAACATCCCGTAATATGGTCCTCCCCCTTCCCTGTAACACACGGCCCATCCATGTGAGGTTACCTGGGGGTATAACATCCCGTAATATGGTCCTCCCCCTTCCCTGTAACACACGGCCCATCCATGTGAGGTTACCTGGGGGTATAACATCCCGTAATATGGTCCTCCCCCTTCCCTGTAACACACGGCCCATCCATGTGAGGTTACCTGGGGGCATAACATCCCGTAATATGGTCCTCCCGCTTCCCTGTAACACACGGCCCATCCATGTGAGGATACCAGGGGGCATAACATCCCGTAATATGGTCCTCCCCCTTCCCTGTAACACACGGCCCATCCATGTGAGGATACCTGGGGGCATAACATCCCGTAATATGTTCCTCCCCCTTCCCTGTAACACACGGCCTATCCATGTGAGGATACCTGGGGGTATAACATCCCGTAATATGGTCCTCCCGCTTCCCTGTAACACACGGCCCATCCATGTGAGGTTACCTGGGGGCATAACATCCCGTAATATGGTCCTCCCCCTTCCCTGTAACACACGGCCCATCCATGTGAGGATACCTGGGGGTATAACATCCCGTAATATGGTCCTCCCCCTTCCCTGTAACACACGGCCCATCCATGTGAGGATACCTGGGGGTATAACATCCCGTAATATGTTCCTCCCCCTACCCTGTAACACACGGCCCATCCATGTGAGGTTACCTGGGGGTATAACATCCCGTAATATGTTCCTCCCCCTTCCCTGTAACACACGGCCCATCCATGTGAGGATACCTGGGGGTATAACATCCCGTAATATGGTCCTCCCCCTACCCTGTAACACACGGCCCATCCATGTGAGGTTACCTGGGGGCATAACATCCTGTAATATGGTCCTCCCGCTTCCCTGTAACACACGGCCCATCCATGTGAGGTTACCTGGGGGCATAACATCCCGTAATATGGTCCTCCCCCTTCCCTGTAACACACGGCCCATCCATGTGAGGTTACCTGGGGGCATAACATCCCGTAATATGGTCCTCCCCCTTCCCTGTAACACACGGCCCATCCATGTGAGGATACCTGGGGGTATAACATCCCGTAATATGGTCCTCCCCCTTCCCTGTAACACACGGCCCATCCATGTGAGGATACCTGGGGCATAACATCCCGTAATATGTTCCTCCCCCTTCCCTGTAACACACGGCCCATCCATGTGAGGATACCTGGGGGTATAACATCCCGTAATATGGTCCTCCCGCTTCCCTGTAACACACGGCCCATCCATGTGAGGTTACCTGGGGGCATAACATCCCGTAATATGGTCCTCCCCCTTCCCTGTAACACACGGCCCATCCATGTGAGGATACCTGGGGTATAACATCCCGTAATATGGTCCTCCCCCTTCCCTGTAACACACGGCCCATCCATGTGAGGTTACCTGGGAGTATAACATCCCGTAATATGGTCCTCCCGCTTCCCTGTAACACACGGCACATCCATGTGAGGATACCTGGGGTATAACATCCCGTAATATGGTCCTCCCCCTTCCCTGTAACACACGGCCTATCCATGTGAGGATACCTGGGGGTATAACATCCCGTAATATGGTCCTCCCGCTTCCCTGTAACACACGGCCCATCCATGTGAGGTTACCTGGGGGCATAACATCCCGTAATATGGTCCTCCCCCTTCCCTGTAACACACGGCCCATCCATGTGAGGATACCTGGGGGTATAACATCCCGTAATATGGTCCTCCCCCTTCCCTGTAACACACGGCCCATCCATGTGAGGATACCTGGGGGTATAACATCCCGTAATATGTTCCTCCCCCTTCCCTGTAACACACGGCCCATCCATGTGAGGTTACCTGGGGGTATAACATCCCGTAATATGTTCCTCCCCCTTCCCTGTAACACACGGCCCATCCATGTGAGGATACCTGGGGGTATAACATCCCGTAATATGGTCCTCCCCCTACCCTGTAACACACGGCCCATCCATGTGAGGTTACCTGGGGGCATAACATCCTGTAATATGGTCCTCCCGCTTCCCTGTAACACACGGCCCATCCATGTGAGGTTACCTGGGGGCATAACATCCCGTAATATGGTCCTCCCCCTTCCCTGTAACACACGGCCCATCCATGTGAGGTTACCTGGGGGCATAACATCCCGTAATATGGTCCTCCCCCTTCCCTGTAACACACGGCCCATCCATGTGAGGATACCTGGGGGTATACAGTAACATCCCGTAATATGGTCCTCCCTCTTCCCTGTAACACACGGCCCATCCATGTGAGGATACCTGGGGGTATAACATCCCGTAATATGGTCCTCCCCCTTCCCTGTAACACACGGCCCATCCATGTGAGGATACCTGGGGCATAACATCCCGTAATATGTTCCTCCCCCTTCCCTGTAACACACGGCCCATCCATGTGAGGATACCTGGGGGTATAACATCCCGTAATATGGTCCTCCCCCTTCCCTGTAACACACGGCCCATCCATGTGAGGTTACCTGGGGGCATAACATCCTGTAATATGGTCCTCCCGCTTCCCTGTAACACACGGCCCATCCATGTGAGGTTACCTGGGGGCATAACATCCCGTAATATGGTCCTCCCCCTTCCCTGTAACACACGGCCCATCCATGTGAGGATACCTGGGGGTATAACATCCCGTAATATGGTCCTCCCGCTTCCCTGTAACACACGGCCCATCCATGTGAGGTTACCTGGGGGTTTAATATCCCGTAATATGGTCCTCCCCCATCCCTGTAACACACGGCCCATCCATGTGAGGATACCTGGGGGTATAACATCCCGTAATATGGTCCTCCCGCTTCCCTGTAACACACGGCCCATCCATGTGAGGTTACCTGGGGGTATAACATCCCGTAATATGGTCCTCCCGCTTCCCTGTAACACACGGCCCATCCATGTGAGGATACCTGGGGGCATAACATCCCGTAATATGGTCCTCCCGCTTCCCTGTAACACACGGCCCATCCATGTGAGGTTACCTGGGGGTATAACATCCCGTAATATGGTCCTCCCGCTTCCCTGTAACACACGGCCCATCCATGTGAGGATACCTGGGGGCATAACATCCCGTAATATGGTCCTCCCCCTTCCCTGTAACACACGGCCCATCCATGTGAGGTTACCTGGGGGCATAACATCCCGTAATATGGTCCTCCCGCTTCCCTGTAACACACGCCCATCCATGTGAGGATACCTGGGGGTATAACATCCCGTAATATGGTCCTCCCCCTTCCCTGTAACACACGGCCCATCCATGTGAGGTTACCTGGGGGCATAACATCCCGTAATATGGTCCTCCCGCTTCCCTGTAACACACGGCCCATCCATGTGAGGTTACCTGGGGGCATAACATCCCGTAATATGGTCCTCCCCCTTCCCTGTAACACACGGCCCATCCATGTGAGGATACCTGGGGGCATAACATCCCGTAATATGGTCCTCCCGCTTCCCTGTAACACACGGCCCATCCATGTGAGTTTACCTGGGGGCATAACATCCCGTAATATGGTCCTCCCGCTTCCCTGTAACACACGGCCCATCCATGTGAGGTTACCTGGGGGTATAACATCCCGTAATATGGTCCTCCCGCTTCCCTGTAACACACGGCCCATCCATGTGAGGTTACCTGGGGGCATAACATCCCGTAATATGGTCCTCCCCCTTCCCTGTAACACACGGCCCATCCATGTGAGGTTACCTGGGGGCATAACATCCCGTAATAGGGTCCTCCCCCTTCCCTGTAACACACGGCCCATCCATGTGAGGTTACCTGGGGGTATAACATCCCGTAATATGGTCCTCCCGCTTCCCTGTAACACACGGCCCATCCATGTGAGGATATCTGGGGGTATAACATCCCGTAATATGGTCCTCCCTCTTCCCTGTAACACACGGCCCATCCATGTGAGGTTACCCGGGGGCATAACATCCCGTAATATGGTCCTCCCCCTTCCCTGTAACACACGGCCCATCCATGTGAGGATACCAGGGGGCATAACATCCCGTAATATGGTCCTCCCCCTTCCCTGTAACACACGGCCCATCCATGTGAGGATACCTGGGGGTATAACATCCCGTAATATGGTCCTCTCTCTTCCCTGTAACACACGGCCCATCCATGTGAGGTTACCTGGGGGTATAACATCCCGTAATATGGTCCTCCCCCTTCCCTGTAACACACGGCCCATCCATGTGAGGTTACCTGGGGGTATAACATCCCGTAATATGGTCCTCCCCCTTCCCTGTAACACACGGCCCATCCATGTGAGGTTACCTGGGGGCATAACATCCCGTAATATGGTCCTCCCCCTTCCCTGTAACACACGGCCCATCCATGTGAGTTTACCTGGGGGCATAACATCCCGTAATATGGTCCTCCCGCTTCCCTGTAACACACGGCCCATCCATGTGAGGTTACCTGGGGGTATAACATCCCGTAATATGGTCCTCCCGCTTCCCTGTAACACACGGCCCATCCATGTGAGGATACCTGGGGGTATAACATCCCGTAATATGGTCCTCCCCCTTCCCTGTAACACACGGCCCATCCATGTGAGGATACCTGGGGGCATAACATCCCGTAATATGGTCCTCCCGCTTCCCTGTAACACACGGCCCATCCATGTGAGGATACCTGGGGGCATAACATCCCGTAATATGGTCCTCCCCCTTCCCTGTAACACACGGCCCATCCATGTGAGGATACCTGGGGGCATAACATCCCGTAATATGGTCCTCCCGCTTCCCTGTAACACACGGCCCATCCATGTGAGGATACCTGGGGGCATAACATCCCGTAATATGGTCCTCCCCCTTCCCTGTAACACACGGCCCATCCATGTGAGGATACCTGGGGGTATAACATCCCGTAATATGGTCCTCCCGCTTCCCTGTAACACACGGCCCATCCATGTGAGGATACCTGGGGGCATAACATCCCGTAATATGGTCCTCCCGCTTCCCTGTAACACACGGGCCATCCATGTGAGGATACCAGGGGGCATAACATCCCGTAATATGGTCCTCCCCCTTCCCTGTAACACACGGCCCATCCATGTGAGGATACCTGGGGGCATAACATCCCGTAATATGTTCCCCCCCTTCCCTGTAACACACGGCCCATCCATGTGAGGATACCTGGGGTATAACATCCCGTAATATGGTCCTCCACCTTCCCTGTAACACACGGCCCATCCATGTGAGGATACCTGGGGGCATAACATCCCGTAATATGTTCCTCCCCCTTCCCTGTAACACACGGCCCATCCATGTGAGGTTACCTGGGGTATAACATCCCGTAATATGGTCCTCCCTCTTCCCTGTAACACACGGCCCATCCATGTGAGGTTACCTGGGGGTATAACATCCCGTAATATGGTCCTCCCCCTTCCCTGTAACACACGGCCCATCCATGTGAGGATACCTGGGGGTATAACATCCCGTAATGTGGTCCTCCCGCTTCCCTGTAACACACGGCCCATCCATGTGAGGATACCTGGGGGTATAACATCCCGTAATATGGTCCTCCCGCTTCCCTGTAACACACGGCCCATCCATGTGAGGTTACCTGGGGGTATAACATCCCGTAATATGGTCCTCCCCCTTCCCTGTAACACACGGCCCATCCATGTGAGGTTACCTGGGGGCATAACATCCCGTAATATGGTCCTCCCCCTTCCCTGTAACACACGGCCCATCCATGTGAGGTTACCTGGGGGCATAACATCCCGTAATATGGTCCTCCCGCTTCCCTGTAACACACGGCCCATCCATGTGAGGATACCTGGGGGTATAACATCCCGTAATATGGTCCTCCCGCTTCCCTGTAACACACGGCCCATCCATGTGAGGTTACCTGGGGGTATAACATCCCGTAATATGGTCCTCCCCCTTCCCTGTAACACACGGCCCATCCATGTGAGGATACCTGGGGGTATAACATCCGTAATATGGTCCTCCCCCTTCCCTGTAACACACGGCCCATCCATGTGAGGTTACCTGGGGGTATAACATCCCGTAATATGGTCCTCCCGCTTCCCTGTAACACACGGCCCATCCATGTGAGGTTACCTGGGGGTATAACATCCCGTAATATGGTCCTCCCGCTTCCCTGTAACACACGGCCCATCCATGTGAGATTACCTGGGGGCATAACATCCCGTAATATGGTCCTCTCGCTTCCCTGTAACACACGGCCCATCCATGTGAGGATACCTGGGGGCATAACATCCCGTAATATGGTCCTCCCCCTTCCCTGTAACACACGGCCCATCCATGTGAGGATACCTGGGGGTATAACATCCCGTAATATGGTCCTCCCGCTTCCCTGTAACACACGGCCCATCCATGTGAGGTTACCTGGGGGTATAACATCCCGTAATATGGTCCTCCCGCTTCCCTGTAACACACGGCCCATCCATGTGAGGATACCAGGGGGCATAACATCCCGTAATATGGTCCTCCCCCTTCCCTGTAACACACGGCCCATCCATGTGAGGATACCTGGGGGCATAACATCCCGTAATATGTTCCTCCCCCTTCCCTGTAACACACGGCCCATCCATGTGAGGATACCTGGTGTATAACATCCCGTAATATGGTCCTCCCCCTTCCCTGTAACACAAGGCCCATCCATGTGAGGTTACCTGGGAGTATAACATCCCGTAATATGGTCCTCCCGCTTCCCTGTAACACACGGCCCATCCATGTGAGGATACCTGGGGTATAACATCCCGTAATATGGTCCTCCCCCTTCCCTGTAACACACGGCCTATCCATGTGAGGATACCTGGGGGTATAACATCCCGTAATATGGTCCTCCCGCTTCCCTGTAACACACGGCCCATCCATGTGAGGTTACCTGGGGGCATAACATCCCGTAATATGGTCCTCCCCCTTCCCTGTAACACACGGCCCATCCATGTGAGGATACCTGGGGGTATAACATCCCGTAATATGGTCCTCCCCCTTCCCTGTAACACACGGCCCATCCATGTGAGGTTACCTGGGGGCATAACATCCCGTAATATGGTCCTCCCCCTTCCCTGTAACACACGGCCCATCAATGTGAGGATACCTGGGGGCATAACATCCCGTAATATGGTCCTCCCGCTTCCCTGTAACACACGGCCCATCCATGTGAGGATACCTGGGGGTATAACATCCCGTAATATGGTCCTCCCCCTTCCCTGTAACACACGGCCCATCCATGTGAGGATACCTGGGGGTATAACATCCCGTAATATGGTCCTCCCGCTTCCCTGTAACACACGGCCCATCCATGTGAGGTTACCTGGGGGTATAACATCCCGTAATATGGTCCTCCCGCTTCCCTGTAACACACGGCCCATCCATGTGAGGATACCTGGGGGCATAACATCCCGTAATATGTTCCTCCCGCTTCCCTGTAACACACGGCCCATCCATGTGAGGATACCAGGGGGCATAACATCCCGTAATATGGTCCTCCCCCTTCCCTGTAACACACGGCCCATCCATGTGAGGATACCTGGGGGCATAACATCCCGTAATATGTTCCTCCCCCTTCCCTGTAACACACGGCCCATCCATGTGAGGATACCTGGGGTATAACATCCCGTAATATGGTCCTCCACCTTCCCTGTAACACACGGCCCATCCATGTGAGGATACCTGGGGGCATAACATCCCGTAATATGTTCCTCCCCCTTCCCTGTAACACACGGCCCATCCATGTGAGGTTACCTGGGGTATAACATCCCGTAATATGGTCCTCCCTCTTCCCTGTAACACACGGCCCATCCATGTGAGGTTACCTGGGGGTATAACATCCCGTAATATGGTCCTCCCCCTTCCCTGTAACACACGGCCCATCCATGTGAGGATACCTGGGGGTATAACATCCCGTAATATGGTCCTCCCGCTTCCCTGTAACACACGGCCCATCCATGTGAGGATACCTGGGGGTATAACATCCCGTAATATGGTCCTCCCGCTTCCCTGTAACACACGGCCCATCCATGTGAGGTTACCTGGGGGTATAACATCCCGTAATATGGTCCTCCCCCTTCCCTGTAACACACGGCCCATCCATGTGAGGTTACCTGGGGGCATAACATCCCGTAATATGGTCCTCCCCCTTCCCTGTAACACACGGCCCATCCATGTGAGGTTACCTGGGGGCATAACATCCCGTAATATGGTCCTCCCGCTTCCCTGTAACACACGGCCCATCCATGTGAGGTTACCTGGGGGTATAACATCCCGTAATATGGTCCTCCCCCTTCCCTGTAACACACGGCCCATCCATGTGAGGATACCTGGGGGTATAACATCCGTAATATGGTCCTCCCCCTTCCCTGTAACACACGGCCCATCCATGTGAGGTTACCTGGGGGTATAACATCCCGTAATATGGTCCTCCCGCTTCCCTGTAACACACGGCCCATCCATGTGAGGTTACCTGGGGGTATAACATCCCGTAATATGGTCCTCCCGCTTCCCTGTAACACACGGCCCATCCATGTGAGATTACCTGGGGGCATAACATCCCGTAATATGGTCCTCCCGCTTCCCTGTAACACACGGCCCATCCATGTGAGGATACCTGGGGGCATAACATCCCGTAATATGGTCCTCCCCCTTCCCTGTAACACACGGCCCATCCATGTGAGGATACCTGGGGGTATAACATCCCGTAATATGGTCCTCCCGCTTCCCTGTAACACACGGCCCATCCATGTGAGGTTACCTGGGGGTATAACATCCCGTAATATGGTCCTCCCGCTTCCCTGTAACACACGGCCCATCCATGTGAGGTTACCTGGGGTATAACATCCCGTAATATGGTCCTCCCCCTTCCCTGTAACACACGCCCCATCCATGTGAGGATACCTGGGGGCATAACATCCCGTAATATGGTCCTCCCGCTTCCCTGTAACACACGGCCCATCCATGTGAGGTTACCTGGGGGTATAACATCCCGTAATATGGTCCTCCCGCTTCCCTGTAACACACGGCCCATCCATGTGAGGATACCAGGGGGCATAACATCCCGTAATATGGTCCTCCCCCTTCCCTGTAACACACGGCCCATCCATGTGAGGATACCTGGGGGCATAACATCCCGTAATATGTTCCTCCCCCTTCCCTGTAACACACGGCCCATCCATGTGAGGATACCTGGGGTATAACATCCCGTAATATGGTCCTCCCCCTTCCCTGTAACACACGGCCCATCCATGTGAGGTTACCTGGGAGTATAACATCCCGTAATATGGTCCTCCCGCTTCCCTGTAACACACGGCCCATCCATGTGAGGATACCTGGGGTATAACATCCCGTAATATGGTCCTCCCCCTTCCCTGTAACACACGGCCTATCCATGTGAGGATACCTGGGGGTATAACATCCCGTAATATGGTCCTCCCGCTTCCCTGTAACACACGGCCCATCCATGTGAGGTTACCTGGGGGCATAACATCCCGTAATATGGTCCTCCCCCTTCCCTGTAACACACGGCCCATCCATGTGAGGATACCTGGGGGTATAACATCCCGTAATATGGTCCTCCCCCTTCCCTGTAACACACGGCCCATCCATGTGAGGATACCTGGGGGTATAACATCCCGTAATATGGTCCTCCCCCTTCCCTGTAACACACGGCCCATCCATGTGAGGTTACCTGGGGGTATAACATCCCGTAATATGTTCCTCCCCCTTCCCTGTAACACACGGCCCATCCATGTGAGGATACCTGGGGGTATAACATCCCGTAATATGGTCCTCCCCCTACCCTGTAACACACGGCCCATCCATGTGAGGTTACCTGGGGGCATAACATCCTGTAATATGGTCCTCCCGCTTCCCTGTAACACACGGCCCATCCATGTGAGGTTACCTGGGGGCATAACATCCCGTAATATGGTCCTCCCCCTTCCCTGTAACACACGGCCCATCCATGTGAGGTTACCTGGGGGCATAACATCCCGTAATATGGTCCTCCCGCTTCCCTGTAACACACGGCCCATCCATGTGAGGATACCTGGGGGTATAACATCCCGTAATATGGTCCTCCCTCTTCCCTGTAACACACGGCCCATCCATGTGAGGATACCTGGGGGTATAACATCCCGTAATATGGTCCTCCCCCTTCCCTGTAACACACGGCCCATCTATGTGAGGATACCTGGGGCATAACATCCCGTAATATGTTCCTCCCCCTTCCCTGTAACACACGGCCCATCCATGTGAGGATACCTGGGGGTATAACATCCCGTAATATGGTCCTCCCCCTTCCCTGTAACACACGGCCCATCCATGTGAGGTTACCTGGGGGCATAACATCCTGTAATATGGTCCTCCCGCTTCCCTGTAACACACGGCCCATCCATGTGAGGTTACCTGGGGGCATAACATCCCGTAATATGGTCCTCCCCCTTCCCTGTAACACACGGCCCATCCATGTGAGGATACCTGGGGGTATAACATCCCGTAATATGGTCCTCCCCCTTCCCTGTAACACACGGCCCATCCATGTGAGGATACCTGGGGGTATAACATCCCGTAATATGGTCCTCCCCCTACCCTGTAACACACGGCCCATCCATGTGAGGTTACCTGGGGGCATAACATCCCGTAATATGGTCCTCCCCCTTCCCTGTAACACACGGCCCATCCATGTGAGGTTACCTGGGGGCATAACATCCCGTAATATGGTCCTCCCGCTTCCCTGTAACACACGGCCCATCCATGTGAGGTTACCTGGGGGTATAACATCCCGTAATATGGTCCTCCCGCTTCCCTGTAACACACGGCCCATCCATGTGAGGTTACCTGGGGTATAACATCCCGTAATATGGTCCTCCCCCTTCCCTGTAACACACGGCCCATCCATGTGAGGTTACCTGGGGCATAACATCCCGTAATATGGTCCTCCCCCTTCCCTGTAACACACGGCCCATCCATGTGAGGTTACCTGGGGGCATAACATCCCGTAATATGGTCCTCCCCCTTCCCTGTAACACACGGCCCATCCATGTGAGGTTACCTGGGGGCATAACATCCCGTAATATGGTCCTCCCGCTTCCCTGTAACACACGGCCCATCCATGTGAGGATACCTGGGGGTATAACATCCCGTAATATGGTCCTCCCCCTTCCCTGTAACACACGGCCCATCCATGTGAGGTTACCTGGGGGTATAACATCCCGTAATATGGTCCTCCCTCTTCCTGTAACACACGGCCCATCCATGTGAGGTTACCTGGGGGTATAACATCCCGTAATATGTTCCTCCCCCTTCCCTGTAACACACGGCCCATCCATGTGAGGTTACCTGGGGGCATAACATCCCGTAATATGGTCCTCCCCCTTCCCTGTAACACACGGCCCATCCATGTGAGGTTACCTGGGGGTATAACATCCCGTAATATGGTCCTCCCCCTTCCCTGTAACACACGGCCCATCCATGTGAGGTTACCTGGGGGTATAACATCCCGTAATATGGTCCTCCCCCTTCCCTGTAACACACGGCCCATCCATGTGAGGTTACCTGGGGGTATAACATCCCGTAATATGGTCCTCCCGCTTCCCTGTAACACACGGCCCATCCATGTGAGGATACCTGGGGGTATAACATCCCGTAATATGGTCCTCCCCCTTCCCTGTAACACACGGCCCATCCATATGAGGATACCTGGGGGTATAACATCCCGTAATATGGTCCTCCCCCTACCCTGTAACACACGGCCCATCCATGTGAGGTTACCTGGGGGCATAACATCCTGTAATATGGTCCTCCCGCTTCCCTGTAACACACGGCCCATCCATGTGAGGTTACCTGGGGCATAACATCCCGTAATATGGTCCTCCCCCTTCCCTGTAACACACGGCCCATCCATGTGAGGTTACCTGGGGGCATAACATCCCGTAATATGGTCCTCCCGCTTCCCTGTAACACACGGCCCATCCATGTGAGGTTACCTGGGGTATAACATCCCGTAATATGGTCCTCCCCCTTCCCTGTAACACACGGCCCATCCATGTGAGGATACCTGGGGCATAACATCCCGTAATATGTTCCTCCCCCTTCCCTGTAACACACGGCCCATCCATGTGAGGATACCTGGGGGTATAACATCCCGTAATATGGTCCTCCCGCTTCCCTGTAACACACGGCCCATCCATGTGAGGATACCTGGGGGTATAACATCCCGTAATATGGTCCTCCCCCTTCCCTGTAACACACGGCCCATCCATGTGAGGTTACCTGGGGGTATAACATCCCGTAATATGGTCCTCCCGCTTCCCTGTAACACACGGCCCATCCATGTGAGGATACCTGGGGGTATAACATCCCGTAATATGGTCCTCCCCCTTCCCTGTAACACACGGCCCATCCATGTGAGGTTATCTGGGTGCATAACATCCCGTAATATGGTCCTCCCTCTTCCCTGTAACACACGGCCCATCCATGTGAGGATACCTGGGGGTATAACATCCCGTAATATGGTCCTCCCCCTTCCCTGTAACACACGGCCCATCCATGTGAGGATACCTGGGGGTATAACATCCCGTAATATGGTCCTCCCCCTTCCCTGTAACACACGGCCCATCCATGTGAGGATACCTGGGGGCATAACATCCCGTAATATGGTCCTCCCGCTTCCCTGTAACACACGGCCCATCCATGTGAGGATACCTGGGGGTATAACATCCCGTAATATGGTCCTCCCCCTTCCCTGTAACACACGGCCCATCCATGTGAGGATACCTGGGGGTATAACATCCCGTAATATGGTCCTCCCCCTACCCTGTAACACACGGCCCATCCATATGAGGATACCTGGGGGTATAACATCCCGTAATATGGTCCTCCCCCTACCCTGTAACACACGGCCCATCCATGTGAGGTTACCTGGGGGCATAACATCCTGTAATATGGTCCTCCCGCTTCCCTGTAACACACGGCCCATCCATGTGAGGTTACCTGGGGCATAACATCCTGTAATATGGTCCTCCCGCTTCCCTGTAACACACGGCCCATCCATGTGAGGTTATCTGGGTGCATAACATCCCGTAATATGGTCCTCCCTCTTCCCTGTAACACACGGCCCATCCATGTGAGGTTACCTGGGGGTATAACATCCCGTAATATGGTCCTCCCCCTTCCCTGTAACACACGGCCCATCCATGTGAGGTTATCTGGGTGCATAACATCCCGTAATATGGTCCTCCCTCTTCCCTGTAACACACGGCCCATCCATGTGAGGATACCTGGGGGTATAACATCCCGTAATATGGTCCTCCCCCTTCCCTGTAACACACGGCCCATCCATGTGAGGATACCTGGGGGTATAACATCCCGTAATATGGTCCTCCCCCTTCCCTGTAACACACGGCCCATCCATGTGAGGATACCTGGGGGCATAACATCCCGTAATATGGTCCTCCCGCTTCCCTGTAACACACGGGCCATCCATGTGAGGATACCAGGGGGCATAACATCCCGTAATATGGTCCTCCCCCTTCCCTGTAACACACGGCCCATCCATGTGAGGTTACCTGGGGGTATAACATCCCGTAATATGGTCCTCCCCCTTCCCTGTAACACACGGCCCATCCATGTGAGGTTACCTGGGGGTATAACATCCCGTAATATGGTCCTCCCCCTTCCCTGTAACACACGGCCCATCCATGTGAGGTTACCTGGGGGCATAACATCCCGTAATATGGTCCTCCCGCTTCCCTGTAACACACGGCCCATCCATGTGAGGATACCAGGGGGCATAACATCCCGTAATATGGTCCTCCCCCTTCCCTGTAACACACGGCCCATCCATGTGAGGATACCTGGGGGCATAACATCCCGTAATATGTTCCTCCCCCTTCCCTGTAACACACGGCCTATCCATGTGAGGATACCTGGGGGTATAACATCCCGTAATATGGTCCTCCCGCTTCCCTGTAACACACGGCCCATCCATGTGAGGTTACCTGGGGGCATAACATCCCGTAATATGGTCCTCCCCCTTCCCTGTAACACACGGCCCATCCATGTGAGGATACCTGGGGGTATAACATCCCGTAATATGGTCCTCCCCCTTCCCTGTAACACACGGCCCATCCATGTGAGGATACCTGGGGGTATAACATCCCGTAATATGTTCCTCCCCCTACCCTGTAACACACGGCCCATCCATGTGAGGTTACCTGGGGGTATAACATCCCGTAATATGTTCCTCCCGCTTCCCTGTAACACACGGCCCATCCATGTGAGGTTACCTGGGGGCATAACATCCCGTAATATGGTCCTCCCCCTTCCCTGTAACACACGGCCCATCCATGTGAGGTTACCTGGGGGCATAACATCCCGTAATATGGTCCTCCCCCTTCCCTGTAACACACGGCCCATCCATGTGAGGATACCTGGGGGTATAACATCCCGTAATATGGTCCTCCCCCTTCCCTGTAACACACGGCCCATCCATGTGAGGATACCTGGGGCATAACATCCCGTAATATGTTCCTCCCCCTTCCCTGTAACACACGGCCCATCCATGTGAGGATACCTGGGGGTATAACATCCCGTAATATGGTCCTCCCGCTTCCCTGTAACACACGGCCCATCCATGTGAGGTTACCTGGGGGCATAACATCCCGTAATATGGTCCTCCCCCTTCCCTGTAACACACGGCCCATCCATGTGAGGATACCTGGGGTATAACATCCCGTAATATGGTCCTCCCCCTTCCCTGTAACACACGGCCCATCCATGTGAGGTTACCTGGGAGTATAACATCCCGTAATATGGTCCTCCCGCTTCCCTGTAACACACGGCACATCCATGTGAGGATACCTGGGGTATAACATCCCGTAATATGGTCCTCCCCCTTCCCTGTAACACACGGCCTATCCATGTGAGGATACCTGGGGGTATAACATCCCGTAATATGGTCCTCCCGCTTCCCTGTAACACACGGCCCATCCATGTGAGGTTACCTGGGGGCATAACATCCCGTAATATGGTCCTCCCCCTTCCCTGTAACACACGGCCCATCCATGTGAGGATACCTGGGGGTATAACATCCCGTAATATGGTCCTCCCCCTTCCCTGTAACACACGGCCCATCCATGTGAGGATACCTGGGGGTATAACATCCCGTAATATGTTCCTCCCCCTTCCCTGTAACACACGGCCCATCCATGTGAGGTTACCTGGGGGTATAACATCCCGTAATATGTTCCTCCCCCTTCCCTGTAACACACGGCCCATCCATGTGAGGATACCTGGGGGTATAACATCCCGTAATATGGTCCTCCCCCTACCCTGTAACACACGGCCCATCCATGTGAGGTTACCTGGGGGCATAACATCCTGTAATATGGTCCTCCCGCTTCCCTGTAACACACGGCCCATCCATGTGAGGTTACCTGGGGGCATAACATCCCGTAATATGGTCCTCCCCCTTCCCTGTAACACACGGCCCATCCATGTGAGGTTACCTGGGGGCATAACATCCCGTAATATGGTCCTCCCCCTTCCCTGTAACACACGGCCCATCCATGTGAGGATACCTGGGGGTATAACATCCCGTAATATGGTCCTCCCTCTTCCCTGTAACACACGGCCCATCCATGTGAGGATACCTGGGGGTATAACATCCCGTAATATGGTCCTCCCCCTTCCCTGTAACACACGGCCCATCCATGTGAGGATACCTGGGGCATAACATCCCGTAATATGTTCCTCCCCCTTCCCTGTAACACACGGCCCATCCATGTGAGGATACCTGGGGGTATAACATCCCGTAATATGGTCCTCCCCCTTCCCTGTAACACACGGCCCATCCATGTGAGGTTACCTGGGGGCATAACATCCTGTAATATGGTCCTCCCGCTTCCCTGTAACACACGGCCCATCCATGTGAGGTTACCTGGGGGCATAACATCCCGTAATATGGTCCTCCCCCTTCCCTGTAACACACGGCCCATCCATGTGAGGATATCTGGGGGTATAACATCCCGTAATATGGTCCTCCCGCTTCCCTGTAACACACGGCCCATCCATGTGAGGTTACCTGGGGGTTTAATATCCCGTAATATGGTCCTCCCCCATCCCTGTAACACACGGCCCATCCATGTGAGGATACCTGGGGGTATAACATCCCGTAATATGGTCCTCCCGCTTCCCTGTAACACACGGCCCATCCATGTGAGGTTACCTGGGGGTATAACATCCCGTAATATGTTCCTCCCGCTTCCCTGTAACACACGGCCCATCCATGTGAGGATACCTGGGGGCATAACATCCCGTAATATGGTCCTCCCGCTTCCCTGTAACACACGGCCCATCCATGTGAGGTTACCTGGGGGTATAACATCCCGTAATATGGTCCTCCCGCTTCCCTGTAACACACGGCCCATCCATGTGAGGATACCTGGGGGCATAACATCCCGTAATATGGTCCTCCCGCTTCCCTGTAACACACGCCCATCCATGTGAGGATACCTGGGGGTATAACATCCCGTAATATGGTCCTCCCCCTTCCCTGTAACACACGGCCCATCCATGTGAGGTTACCTGGGGGCATAACATCCCGTAATATGGTCCTCCCGCTTCCCTGTAACACACGGCCCATCCATGTGAGGTTACCTGGGGGCATAACATCCCGTAATATGGTCCTCCCCCTTCCCTGTAACACACGGCCCATCCATGTGAGGATACCTGGGGGCATAACATCCCGTAATATGGTCCTCCCGCTTCCCTGTAACACACGGCCCATCCATGTGAGTTTACCTGGGGGCATAACATCCCGTAATATGGTCCTCCCGCTTCCCTGTAACACACGGCCCATCCATGTGAGGTTACCTTGGGGTTTAACATCCCGTAATATGGTCCTCCCGCTTCCCTGTAACACACGGCCCATCCATGTGAGGTTACCTGGGGGCATAACATCCCGTAATATGGTCCTCCCCCTTCCCTGTAACACACGGCCCATCCATGTGAGGTTACCTGGGGGCATAACATCCCGTAATAGGGTCCTCCCCCTTCCCTGTAACACACGGCCCATCCATGTGAGGTTACCTGGGGGTATAACATCCCGTAATATGGTCCTCCCGCTTCCCTGTAACACACGGCCCATCCATGTGAGGATATCTGGGGGTATAACATCCCGTAATATGGTCCTCCCTCTTCCCTGTAACACACGGCCCATCCATGTGAGGTTACCCGGGGGCATAACATCCCGTAATATGGTCCTCCCCCTTCCCTGTAACACACGGCCCATCCATGTGAGGATACCAGGGGGCATAACATCCCGTAATATGGTCCTCCCCCTTCCCTGTAACACACGGCCCATCCATGTGAGGATACCTGGGGGTATAAAATCCCGTAATATGGTCCTCCCTCTTCCCTGTAACACACGGCCCATCCATGTGAGGTTACCTGGGGGTATAACATCCCGTAATATGGTCCTCCCCCTTCCCTGTAACACACGGCCCATCCATGTGAGGTTACCTGGGGGTATAACATCCCGTAATATGGTCCTCCCCCTTCCCTGTAACACACGGCCCATCCATGTGAGGTTACCTGGGGGCATAACATCCCGTAATATGGTCCTCCCCCTTCCCTGTAACACACGGCCCATCCATGTGAGTTTACCTGGGGGCATAACATCCCGTAATATGGTCCTCCCGCTTCCCTGTAACACACGGCCCATCCATGTGAGGTTACCTGGGGGTATAACATCCCGTAATATGGTCCTCCCGCTTCCCTGTAACACACGGCCCATCCATGTGAGGATACCTGGGGGTATAACATCCCGTAATATGGTCCTCCCCCTTCCCTGTAACACACGGCCCATCCATGTGAGGATACCTGGGGGCATAACATCCCGTAATATGGTCCTCCCGCTTCCCTGTAACACACGGCCCATCCATGTGAGGATACCTGGGGGCATAACATCCCGTAATATGGTCCTCCCCCTTCCCTGTAACACACGGCCCATCCATGTGAGGATACCTGGGGGCATAACATCCCGTAATATGGTCCTCCCGCTTCCCTGTAACACACGGCCCATCCATGTGAGGATACCTGGGGGCATAACATCCCGTAATATGGTCCTCCCCCTTCCCTGTAACACACGGCCCATCCATGTGAGGATACCTGGGGGTATAACATCCCGTAATATGGTCCTCCCGCTTCCCTGTAACACACGGCCCATCCATGTGAGGATACCTGGGGGCATAACATCCCGTAATATGGTCCTCCCGCTTCCCTGTAACACACGGGCCATCCATGTGAGGATACCAGGGGGCATAACATCCCGTAATATGGTCCTCCCCCTTCCCTGTAACACACGGCCCATCCATGTGAGGATACCTGGGGGCATAACATCCCGTAATATGTTCCCCCCCTTCCCTGTAACACACGGCCCATCCTTGTGAGGATACCTGGGGTATAACATCCCGTAATATGGTCCTCCACCTTCCCTGTAACACACGGCCCATCCATGTGAGGATACCTGGGGGCATAACACCCCGTAATATGTTCCTCCCCCTTCCCTGTAACACACGGCCCATCCATGTGAGGTTACCTGGGGTATAACATCCCGTAATATGGTCCTCCCTCTTCCCTGTAACACACGGCCCATCCATGTGAGGTTACCTGGGGGTATAACATCCCGTAATATGGTCCTCCCCCTTCCCTGTAACACACGGCCCATCCATGTGAGGATACCTGGGGGTATAACATCCCGTAATGTGGTCCTCCCGCTTCCCTGTAACACACGGCCCATCCATGTGAGGATACCTGGGGGTATAACATCCCGTAATATGGTCCTCCCGCTTCCCTGTAACACACGGCCCATCCATGTGAGGTTACCTGGGGGTATAACATCCCGTAATATGGTCCTCCCCCTTCCCTGTAACACACGGCCCATCCATGTGAGGTTACCTGGGGGCATAACATCCCGTAATATGGTCCTCCCCCTTCCCTGTAACACACGGCCCATCCATGTGAGGTTACCTGGGGGCATAACATCCCGTAATATGGTCCTCCCGCTTCCCTGTAACACACGGCCCATCCATGTGAGGATACCTGGGGGTATAACATCCCGTAATATGGTCCTCCCGCTTCCCTGTAACACACGGCCCATCCATGTGAGGTTACCTGGGGGTATAACATCCCGTAATATGGTCCTCCCCCTTCCCTGTAACACACGGCCCATCCATGTGAGGATACCTGGGGGTATAACATCCGTAATATGGTCCTCCCCCTTCCCTGTAACACACGGCCCATCCATGTGAGGTTACCTGGGGGTATAACATCCCGTAATATGGTCCTCCCGCTTCCCTGTAACACACGGCCCATCCATGTGAGGTTACCTGGGGGTATAACATCCCGTAATATGGTCCTCCCGCTTCCCTGTAACACACGGCCCATCCATGTGAGATTACCTGGGGGCATAACATCCCGTAATATGGTCCTCTCGCTTCCCTGTAACACACGGCCCATCCATGTGAGGATACCTGGGGGCATAACATCCCGTAATATGGTCCTCCCCCTTCCCTGTAACACACGGCCCATCCATGTGAGGATACCTGGGGGTATAACATCCCGTAATATGGTCCTCCCGCTTCCCTGTAACACACGGCCCATCCATGTGAGGTTACCTGGGGGTATAACATCCCGTAATATGGTCCTCCCGCTTCCCTGTAACACACGGCCCATCCATGTGAGGATACCAGGGGGCATAACATCCCGTAATATGGTCCTCCCCCTTCCCTGTAACACACGGCCCATCCATGTGAGGATACCTGGGGGCATAACATCCCGTAATATGTTCCTCCCCCTTCCCTGTAACACACGGCCCATCCATGTGAGGATACCTGGTGTATAACATCCCGTAATATGGTCCTCCCCCTTCCCTGTAACACAAGGCCCATCCATGTGAGGTTACCTGGGAGTATAACATCCCGTAATATGGTCCTCCCGCTTCCCTGTAACACACGGCCCATCCATGTGAGGATACCTGGGGTATAACATCCCGTAATATGGTCCTCCCCCTTCCCTGTAACACACGGCCTATCCATGTGAGGATACCTGGGGGTATAACATCCCGTAATATGGTCCTCCCGCTTCCCTGTAACACACGGCCCATCCATGTGAGGTTACCTGGGGGCATAACATCCCGTAATATGGTCCTCCCCCTTCCCTGTAACACACGGCCCATCCATGTGAGGATACCTGGGGGTATAACATCCCGTAATATGGTCCTCCCCCTTCCCTGTAACACACGGCCCATCCATGTGAGGTTACCTGGGGGCATAACATCCCGTAATATGGTCCTCCCCCTTCCCTGTAACACACGGCCCATCCATGTGAGGATACCTGGGGGCATAACATCCCGTAATATGGTCCTCCCGCTTCCCTGTAACACACGGCCCATCCATGTGAGGATACCTGGGGGTATAACATCCCGTAATATGGTCCTCCCCCTTCCCTGTAACACACGGCCCATCCATGTGAGGATACCTGGGGGTATAACATCCCGTAATATGGTCCTCCCGCTTCCCTGTAACACACGGCCCATCCATGTGAGGTTACCTGGGGGTATAACATCCCGTAATATGGTCCTCCCGCTTCCCTGTAACACACGGCCCATCCATGTGAGGATACCTGGGGGCATAACATCCCGTAATATGTTCCTCCCGCTTCCCTGTAACACACGGCCCATCCATGTGAGGATACCAGGGGGCATAACATCCCGTAATATGGTCCTCCCCCTTCCCTGTAACACACGGCCCATCCATGTGAGGATACCTGGGGGCATAACATCCCGTAATATGTTCCTCCCCCTTCCCTGTAACACACGGCCCATCCATGTGAGGATACCTGGGGTATAACATCCCGTAATATGGTCCTCCACCTTCCCTGTAACACACGGCCCATCCATGTGAGGATACCTGGGGGCATAACATCCCGTAATATGTTCCTCCCCCTTCCCTGTAACACACGGCCCATCCATGTGAGGTTACCTGGGGTATAACATCCCGTAATATGGTCCTCCCTCTTCCCTGTAACACACGGCCCATCCATGTGAGGTTACCTGGGGGTATAACATCCCGTAATATGGTCCTCCCCCTTCCCTGTAACACACGGCCCATCCATGTGAGGATACCTGGGGGTATAACATCCCGTAATATGGTCCTCCCGCTTCCCTGTAACACACGGCCCATCCATGTGAGGATACCTGGGGGTATAACATCCCGTAATATGGTCCTCCCGCTTCCCTGTAACACACGGCCCATCCATGTGAGGTTACCTGGGGGTATAACATCCCGTAATATGGTCCTCCCCCTTCCCTGTAACACACGGCCCATCCATGTGAGGTTACCTGGGGGCATAACATCCCGTAATATGGTCCTCCCCCTTCCCTGTAACACACGGCCCATCCATGTGAGGTTACCTGGGGGCATAACATCCCGTAATATGGTCCTCCCGCTTCCCTGTAACACACGGCCCATCCATGTGAGGTTACCTGGGGGTATAACATCCCGTAATATGGTCCTCCCCCTTCCCTGTAACACACGGCCCATCCATGTGAGGATACCTGGGGGTATAACATCCGTAATATGGTCCTCCCCCTTCCCTGTAACACACGGCCCATCCATGTGAGGTTACCTGGGGGTATAACATCCCGTAATATGGTCCTCCCGCTTCCCTGTAACACACGGCCCATCCATGTGAGGTTACCTGGGGGTATAACATCCCGTAATATGGTCCTCCCGCTTCCCTGTAACACACGGCCCATCCATGTGAGATTACCTGGGGGCATAACATCCCGTAATATGGTCCTCCCGCTTCCCTGTAACACACGGCCCATCCATGTGAGGATACCTGGGGGCATAACATCCCGTAATATGGTCCTCCCCCTTCCCTGTAACACACGGCCCATCCATGTGAGGATACCTGGGGGTATAACATCCCGTAATATGGTCCTCCCGCTTCCCTGTAACACACGGCCCATCCATGTGAGGTTACCTGGGGGTATAACATCCCGTAATATGGTCCTCCCGCTTCCCTGTAACACACGGCCCATCCATGTGAGGTTACCTGGGGTATAACATCCCGTAATATGGTCCTCCCCCTTCCCTGTAACACACGGCCCATCCATGTGAGGATACCTGGGGGCATAACATCCCGTAATATGGTCCTCCCGCTTCCCTGTAACACACGGCCCATCCATGTGAGGTTACCTGGGGGTATAACATCCCGTAATATGGTCCTCCCGCTTCCCTGTAACACACGGCCCATCCATGTGAGGATACCAGGGGGCATAACATCCCGTAATATGGTCCTCCCCCTTCCCTGTAACACACGGCCCATCCATGTGAGGATACCTGGGGGCATAACATCCCGTAATATGTTCCTCCCCCTTCCCTGTAACACACGGCCCATCCATGTGAGGATACCTGGGGTATAACATCCCGTAATATGGTCCTCCCCCTTCCCTGTAACACACGGCCCATCCATGTGAGGTTACCTGGGAGTATAACATCCCGTAATATGGTCCTCCCGCTTCCCTGTAACACACGGCCCATCCATGTGAGGATACCTGGGGTATAACATCCCGTAATATGGTCCTCCCCCTTCCCTGTAACACATGGCCTATCCATGTGAGGATACCTGGGGGTATAACATCCCGTAATATGGTCCTCCCGCTTCCCTGTAACACACGGCCCATCCATGTGAGGTTACCTGGGGGCATAACATCCCGTAATATGGTCCTCCCCCTTCCCTGTAACACACGGCCCATCCATGTGAGGATACCTGGGGGTATAACATCCCGTAATATGGTCCTCCCCCTTCCCTGTAACACACGGCCCATCCATGTGAGGATACCTGGGGGTATAACATCCCGTAATATGGTCCTCCCCCTTCCCTGTAACACACGGCCCATCCATGTGAGGTTACCTGGGGGTATAACATCCCGTAATATGTTCCTCCCCCTTCCCTGTAACACACGGCCCATCCATGTGAGGATACCTGGGGGTATAACATCCCGTAATATGGTCCTCCCCCTACCCTGTAACACACGGCCCATCCATGTGAGGTTACCTGGGGGCATAACATCCTGTAATATGGTCCTCCCGCTTCCCTGTAACACACGGCCCATCCATGTGAGGTTACCTGGGGGCATAACATCCCGTAATATGGTCCTCCCCCTTCCCTGTAACACACGGCCCATCCATGTGAGGTTACCTGGGGGCATAACATCCCGTAATATGGTCCTCCCGCTTCCCTGTAACACACGGCCCATCCATGTGAGGATACCTGGGGGTATAACATCCCGTAATATGGTCCTCCCTCTTCCCTGTAACACACGGCCCATCCATGTGAGGATACCTGGGGGTATAACATCCCGTAATATGGTCCTCCCCCTTCCCTGTAACACACGGCCCATCTATGTGAGGATACCTGGGGCATAACATCCCGTAATATGTTCCTCCCCCTTCCCTGTAACACACGGCCCATCCATGTGAGGATACCTGGGGGTATAACATCCCGTAATATGGTCCTCCCCCTTCCCTGTAACACACGGCCCATCCATGTGAGGTTACCTGGGGGCATAACATCCTGTAATATGGTCCTCCCGCTTCCCTGTAACACACAGCCCATCCATGTGAGGTTACCTGGGGGCATAACATCCCGTAATATGGTCCTCCCCCTTCCCTGTAACACACGGCCCATCCATGTGAGGATACCTGGGGGTATAACATCCCGTAATATGGTCCTCCCCCTTCCCTGTAACACACGGCCCATCCATGTGAGGATACCTGGGGGTATAACATCCCGTAATATGGTCCTCCCCCTACCCTGTAACACACGGCCCATCCATGTGAGGTTACCTGGGGGCATAACATCCCGTAATATGGTCCTCCCCCTTCCCTGTAACACACGGCCCATCCATGTGAGGTTACCTGGGGGCATAACATCCCGTAATATGGTCCTCCCGCTTCCCTGTAACACACGGCCCATCCATGTGAGGTTACCTGGGGGTATAACATCCCGTAATATGGTCCTCCCGCTTCCCTGTAACACACGGCCCATCCATGTGAGGTTACCTGGGGTATAACATCCCGTAATATGGTCCTCCCCCTTCCCTGTAACACACGGCCCATCCATGTGAGGTTACCTGGGGCATAACATCCCGTAATATGGTCCTCCCCCTTCCCTGTAACACACGGCCCATCCATGTGAGGTTACCTGGGGGCATAACATCCCGTAATATGGTCCTCCCCCTTCCCTGTAACACACGGCCCATCCATGTGAGGTTACCTGGGGGCATAACATCCCGTAATATGGTCCTCCCGCTTCCCTGTAACACACGGCCCATCCATGTGAGGATACCTGGGGGTATAACATCCCGTAATATGGTCCTCCCCCTTCCCTGTAACACACGGCCCATCCATGTGAGGTTACCTGGGGGTATAAAATCCCGTAATATGGTCCTCCCTCTTCCCTGTAACACACGGCCCATCCATGTGAGGTTACCTGGGGGTATAACATCCCGTAATATGTTCCTCCCCCTTCCCTGTAACACACGGCCCATCCATGTGAGGTTACCTGGGGGCATAACATCCCGTAATATGGTCCTCCCCCTTCCCTGTAACACACGGCCCATCCATGTGAGGTTACCTGGGGGTATAACATCCCGTAATATGGTCCTCCCCCTTCCCTGTAACACACGGCCCATCCATGTGAGGTTACCTGGGGGTATAACATCCCGTAATATGGTCCTCCCCCTTCCCTGTAACACACGGCCCATCCATGTGAGGTTACCTGGGGGTATAACATCCCGTAATATGGTCCTCCCGCTTCCCTGTAACACACGGCCCATCCATGTGAGGATACCTGGGGGTATAACATCCCGTAATATGGTCCTCCCCCTTCCCTGTAACACACGGCCCATCCATATGAGGATACCTGGGGGTATAACATCCCGTAATATGGTCCTCCCCCTACCCTGTAACACACGGCCCATCCATGTGAGGTTACCTGGGGGCATAACATCCTGTAATATGGTCCTCCCGCTTCCCTGTAACACACGGCCCATCCATGTGAGGTTACCTGGGGCATAACATCCCGTAATATGGTCCTCCCCCTTCCCTGTAACACACGGCCCATCCATGTGAGGTTACCTGGGGGCATAACATCCCGTAATATGGTCCTCCCGCTTCCCTGTAACACACGGCCCATCCATGTGAGGTTACCTGGGGTATAACATCCCGTAATATGGTCCTCCCCCTTCCCTGTAACACACGGCCCATCCATGTGAGGATACCTGGGGCATAACATCCCGTAATATGTTCCTCCCCCTTCCCTGTAACACACGGCCCATCCATGTGAGGATACCTGGGGGTATAACATCCCGTAATATGGTCCTCCCGCTTCCCTGTAACACACGGCCCATCCATGTGAGGATACCTGGGGGTATAACATCCCGTAATATGGTCCTCCCCCTTCCCTGTAACACACGGCCCATCCATGTGAGGTTACCTGGGGGTATAACATCCCGTAATATGGTCCTCCCGCTTCCCTGTAACACACGGCCCATCCATGTGAGGATACCTGGGGGTATAACATCCCGTAATATGGTCCTCCCCCTTCCCTGTAACACACGGCCCATCCATGTGAGGATACCTGGGGGCATAACATCCCGTAATATGGTCCTCCCCCTTCCCTGTAACACACGGCCCATCCATGTGAGGTTACCTGGGGGTATAACATCCCGTAATATGGTCCTCCCCCTTCCCTGTAACACACGGCCCATCCATGTGAGGTTACCTGGGGGTATAACATCCCGTAATATGGTCCTCCCCCTTCCCTGTAACACACGGCCCATCCATGTGAGGATACCTGGGGGTATAACATCCCGTAATATGGTCCTCCCCCTTACCTGTAACACACGGCCCATCCATGTGAGGTTACCTGGGGGCATAACATCCCGTAATATGGTCCTCCCCCTTCCCTGTAACACACGGCCCATCCATGTGAGGTTACCTGGGGGTATAACATCCCGTAATATGGTCCTCCCCCTTCCCTGTAACACACGGCCCATCCATGTGAGGTTACCTGGGGGCATAACATCCCGTAATATGGTCCTCCCGCTTCCCTGTAACACACGGCCCATCCATGTGAGGTTACCTGGGGGTATAACATCCCGTAATATGGTCCTCCCCCTTCCCTGTAACACACGGCCCATCCATGTGAGGTTACCTGGGGGTATAACATCCCGTAATATGGTCCTCCCGCTTCCCTGTAACACACGGCCCATCCATGTGAGGATACCTGGGGGTATAACATCCCGTAATATGGTCCTCCCCCTTCCCTGTAACACACGGCCCATCCATGTGAGGATACCTGGGGGCATAACATCCCGTAATATGGTCCTCCCGCTTCCCTGTAACACACGGCCCATCCATGTGAGGTTACCTGGGGGTATAACATCCCGTAATATGGTCCTCCCGCTTCCCTGTAACACACGGCCCATCCATGTGAGGTTACCTGGGGGTATAACATCCCGTAATATGGTCCTCCCGCTTCCCTGTAACACACGGCCCATCCATGTGAGGATACCTGGGGGTATAACATCCCGTAATATGGTCCTCCCCCTTCCCTGTAACACACGGACCATCCATGTGAGGTTATCTGGGTGCATAACATCCCGTAATATGGTCCTCCCTCTTCCCTGTAACACACGGCCCATCCATGTGAGGTTACCTGGGGGCATAACATCCCGTAATATGGTCCTCCCGCTTCCCTGTAACACACGGCCCATCCATGTGAGGTTACCTGGGGGTATAACATCCCGTAATATGGTCCTCCCGCTTCCCTGTAACACACGGCCCATCCATGTGAGGTTACCTGGGGGTATAACATCCCGTAATATGGTCCTCCCGCTTCCCTGTAACACACGGCCCATCCATGTGAGGATACCTGGGGGTATAACATCCCGTAATATGGTCCTCCCCCTTCCCTGTAACACACGGACCATCCATGTGAGGTTATCTGGGTGCATAACATCCCGTAATATGGTCCTCCCTCTTCCCTGTAACACACGGCCCATCCATGTGAGGTTACCTGGGGGTATAACATCCCGTAATATGGTCCTCCCGCTTCCCTGTAACACACGGCCCATCCATGTGAGGATACCTGGGGGTATAACATCCCGTAATATGGTCCTCCCCCTTCCCTGTAACACACGGCCCATCCATGTGAGGATACCTGGGGGTATAACATCCCGTAATATGGTCCTCCCGCTTCCCTGTAACACACGGCCCATCCATGTGAGGTTACCTGGGGGTATAACATCCCGTAATATGGTCCTCCCCCTTCCCTGTAACACACGGCCCATCCATGTGAGGTTACCTGGGGGTATAACATCCCGTAATATGGTCCTCCCCCTTCCCTGTAACACACGGCCCATCCATGTGAGGTTACCTGGGGGCATAACATCCCGTAATATGGTCCTCCCCCTTCCCTGTAACACACGGCCCATCCATGTGAGGATACCTGGGGGTATAACATCCCGTAATATGGTCCTCCCGCTTCCCTGTAACACACGGCCCATCCATGTGAGGTTACCTGGGGGTATAACATCCCGTAATATGGTCCTCCCCCTTCCCTGTAACACACGGCCCATCCATGTGAGGATACCTGGGGGTATAACATCCCGTAATATGGTCCTCCCGCTTCCCTGTAACACACGGCCCATCCATGTGAGGTTACCTGGGGGTATAACATCCCGTAATATGGTCCTCCCCCTTCCCTGTAACACACGGCCCATCCATGTGAGGTTACCTGGGAGTATAACATCCCGTAATATGGTCCTCCCGCTTCCCTGTAACACACGGCCCATCCATGTGAGAATACCTGGGGGTATAACATCCCGTAATATGGTCCTCCCCCTTCCCTGTAACACACGGCCCATCCATGTGAGGTTACCTGGGGCATAACATCCCGTAATATGGTCCTCCCGCTTCCCTGTAACACACGGCCCATCCATGTGAGGATACCTGGGGGTATAACATCCCGTAATATGGTCCTCCCCCTTCCCTGTAACACACGGCCCATCCATGTGAGGTTACCTGGGGGTATAACATCCCGTAATATGGTCCTCCCCCTTCCCTGTAACACACGGCCCATCCATGTGAGGTTACCTGGGGGTATAACATCCCGTAATATGGTCCTCCCCCTTCCCTGTAACACACGGCCCATCCATGTGAGGATACCTGGGGGTATAACATCCCGTAATATGGTCCTCCCCCTTCCCTGTAACACACGGCCCATCCATGTGAGGTTACCTGGGGGTATAACATCCCGTAATATGGTCCTCCCCCTTCCCTGTAACACACGGCCCATCCATGTGAGGATACCTGGGGGTATAACATCCCGTAATATGGTCCTCCCGCTTACCTGTAACACACGGCCCATCCATGTGAGGATACCTGGGGGTATAACATCCCGTAATATGGTCCTCCCCCTTCCCTGTAACACACGGCCCATCCATGTGAGGTTACCTGGGGGCATAACATCCCGTAATATGGTCCTCCCCCTTCCCTGTAACACACGGCCCATCCATGTGAGGTTACCTGGGGGTATAACATCCCGTAATATGGTCCTCCCCCTTCCCTGTAACACACGGCCCATCCATGTGAGGATACCTGGGGGTATAACATCCCGTAATATGGTCCTCCCCCTTCCCTGTAACACACGGCCCATCCATGTGAGGTTACCTGGGGGGATAACATCCCGTAATATGGTCCTCCCCCTTCCCTGTAACACACGGCCCATCCATGTGAGGATACCTGGGGGTATAACATCCCGTAATATGGTCCTCCCCCTTCCCTGTAACACACGGCCCATCCATGTGAGGATACCTGGGGGTATAACATCCCGTAATATGGTCCTCCCCCTTCCCTGTAACACACGGCCCATCCATGTGAGGATACCTGGGGGTATAACATCCCGTAATATGGTCCTCCCCCTTCCCTGTAACACACGGCCCATCCATGTGAGGTTACCTGGGGGGATAACATCCCGTAATATGGTCCTTCCCCTTCCCTGTAACACACGGCCCATCCATGTGAGGATACCTGGGGGTATAACATCCCGTAATATGGTCCTCCCCCTTCCCTGTAACACACGGCCCATCCATGTGAGGTTACCTGGGGGTATAACATCCCGTAATATGGTCCTCCCCCTTCCCTGTAACACACGGCCCATCCATGTGAGGATACCTGGGGGTATAACATCCCGTAATATGGTCCTCCCGCTTCCCTGTAACACACGGCCCATCCATGTGAGGATACCTGGGGGCATAACATCCCGTAATATGGTCCTCCCCCTTCCCTGTAACACACGGCCCATCCATGTGAGGTTACCTGGGGGTATAACATCCCGTAATATGGTCCTCCCCCTTCCCTGTAACACACGGCCCATCCATGTGAGGATACCTGGGGGTATAACATCCCGTAATATGGTCCTCCCCCTTCCCTGTAACACACGGCCCATCCATGTGAGGTTACCTGGGGGTATAACATCCCGTAATATGGTCCTCCCGCTTCCCTGTAACACACGGCCCATCCATGTGAGGATACCTGGGGGTATAACATCCCGTAATATGGTCCTCCCGCTTCCCTGTAACACACGGCCCATCCATGTGAGGTTACCTGGGGGTATAACATCCCGTAATATGGTCCTCCCCCTTCCCTGTAACACACGGCCCATCCATGTGAGGTTACCTGGGGGTATAACATCCCGTAATATGGTCCTCCCCCTTCCCTGTAACACACGGCCCATCCATGTGAGGATACCTGGGGGTATAACATCCCGTAATATGGTCCTGCCCCTTCCCTGTAACACACGGCCCATCCATGTGAGGTTACCTTGGGGTATAACATCCCGTAATATGGTCCTCCCGCTTCCCTGTAACACACGGCCCCCAGCAGTAAGGGGGTAACAAGTACAATACAGGATGTTTTACATAAAAACATTGCGCAGAAACAATTAGATGTGGCAGTTGAATCGCTGCCCGCGGTGAAATGTGTAATCTTACCGACAAGTTGTGTATCTGCCGTTCATGAGACGGGGAAAGGGCTTCTCCGTCCAAATATATAATACAAGAGAAACAATAAGTATCAGAAAGCTGAGACCCTCCCAGTGACGCCCGAAACTCGCCTGTTTCCCGCAGAAGACATATTACATACACCTGAAGACCCTATATACTGTGGGATACGGTGCATCGCTCGCCTCTCTGGCGCTGGCCCTGGTTCTCCTGGCATCATTTCGGTGAGTAGAGAGAATGGAAATGTCTCATTAGGTGAGTGCTGGATGAAGGAGTCTGACCTTCCCGTGTCCCCGAGCACAGGAGACTTCGCTGCACCCGTAACTACATCCACATGCACCTGTTCGCATCGTTCATCCTGCGGGCGGTATCCATCTTCATCAAGGACGCGGTGCTGTTCTCCACGGAGGACGTCCACCACTGCAACGTGTATTCGGTGAGCAGGTCTCATATACATACATACATACATACATACATACATACATACATACATACATACATGCATACATATATACATACATGCATACATACATACATACATACATGCATACATGCATACATGCATACATGCATACATGCATACATGCATACATGCATACTTACATGCATACATGCATACATGCATACATGCATACATGCATACATACATACATACATGCATGCATACATACATACATACATACATACATACATACATACATGCATACATACATGCATACATACATACATACATACATACATACATACATACATACATACATACATGTATGATTGGGGGGGGGGTCTGTATATATATTTGTCAAGAGACGTAGCAAAACGGAATTATTAAAGACTAAAGTGGTGTGGCTCTAAATAATGTTATGTTTCAGTTTTGCCAAAACGTGAGAGGTTTAGTATTTTTTTTTTTATCAGAAAAAGAAATCAATAATTTGACATTTTGGTCACATTATTTAGAACGTTAAAGTTTTTGCAAATAGTTGCGTTTTTCATTTAAGAATACATAAAGAAATGAATGACAGAAACTAAAGTGAATCCGAGATCCGAATCAAATATCAAATATCAAATTCTCCGACTGCCCGAATTAAATGTAAAATGCGTCAGGTTCAGATTTCTAGTCTCACGGATGTGACCGTACCTCCTCACTCACCTACCTGCCATCTCACCTCCTCACTCACCTACCTGCCATCTCACCTCCTCACTCACAGACCTACCACCTCACCTCCTCACTCACAGACCTACCATCTCACCTCCTCACTCACAGACCTGCCATCTCACCTCCTCACTCACCTACCTGCCATCTCACCTCCTCACTCACCTACCTGCCATCTCACCTCCTCACTCACCTACCTGCCATCTCACCTCCTCACTCACAGACCTGCCATCTCACCTCCTCACTCACCTACCTGCCATCTCACCTCCTCACTCACAGACATGCCATCTCACCTCCTCACTCACCTATCTGCCATCTCACCTCCTCACTCACAGACCTACCACTTTACCTCCTCACTCACAGACCTGCCATCTCACCTCCTCACTCACAGACCTACCACCTTACCTCCTCACTCACAGACCTGCCATCTCACCTCCTCACTCACAGGCCTGCCACCTCACCTCCTCACTCACAGACCTGCCATCTCACCTCCTCACTCACCTACCTGCCATCTCACCTCCTCACTCACAGACCTACCACCTCACCTCCTCACTCACAGACCTACCACCTCACCACCTCACTCACAGACCTACTATCTCACCTCCTCACTCACAGACCTGCCATATCACCTCCTCACTCACCTACCTGCCATCTCACCTACTCACTCACCTACCTGCCATCTCACCTCCTCACTCACCTACCTGCCATCTCACCTCCTCACTCACAGACCTGCCATCTCACCTCCTCACTCACCTACCTGCCATCTCAACTCCTCACTTACCTACCTGCCATCTCACCTCCTCACTCACCTACCTGCCACCTCACCTCCTCGCTCACAGGCCTGCCACCTCAGCTCCTCACTCACAGGCCTGCCACCTCACCTCCTCACTCACAGGCCTGCCACCTCACCTCCTCACTCACAGGCCTGCCACCTCACCTCCTCACTCACAGGCCTGCCATCTCACCTCCTCACTCACCTACCTGCCATCTCAACTCCTCACTCACCTACCTGCCATCTCACCTCCTCACTCACCTACCTGCCACCTCACCTCCTCGCTCACAGGCCTGCCACCTCACCTCCTCACTCACAGGCCTGCCACCTCACCTCCTCACTCAGAGGCCTGCCACCTTACCTCCTCACTCACAGACCTGCCATCTCACCGCCTCACTCACAGGCCTGCCACCTCACCTCCTCACTCACAGGCCTGCCACCTCACCTCCTCACTCACAGGCCTGCCACCTTACCTCCTCACTCACAGACCTGCCATCTCACCGCCTCACTCACAGGCCTGCCACCTCACCTCCTCACTCACAGGCCTGCCACCTCACCTCCTCACTCACAGGCCTGCCACCTCACCTCCTCACTCACAGGCCTGCCACCTCACTTCCTCACTCACAGGCCTGCCACCTCACCTCCTCACTCACAGGCCTGCCACCTCACCTCCTCACTCACAGACCTACTATCTCACCTCCTCACTCACAGACCTGCCATCTCACCTCCTCACTCACCTACCTGCCATCTCACCTACTCACTCACCTACCTGCCATCTCACCTCCTCACTCACCTACCTGCCATCTCACCTCCTCACTCACAGACCTGCCATCTCACCTCCTCACTCACCTACCTGCCATCTCAACTCCTCACTCACCTACCTGCCATCTCACCTCCTCACTCACCTACCTGCCACCTCACCTCCTCGCTCACAGGCCTGCCACCTCACCTCCTCACTCACAGGCCTGCCACCTCACCTCCTCACTCACAGGCCTGCCACCTCACCTCCTCACTCACAGGCCTGCCACCTCACCTCCTCACTCACAGGCCTGCCATCTCACCTCCTCACTCACCTACCTGCCATCTCAACTCCTCACTCACCTACCTGCCATCTCACCTCCTCACTCACCTACCTGCCACCTCACCTCCTCGCTCACAGGCCTGCCACCTCACCTCCTCACTCACAGGCCTGCCACCTCACCTCGTCACTCAGAGGCCTGCCACCTTACCTCCTCACTCACAGACCTGCCATCTCACCGCCTCACTCACAGGCCTGCCACCTCACCTCCTCACTCACAGGCCTGCCACCTCACCTCCTCACTCACAGGCCTGCCACCTTACCTCCTCACTCACAGACCTGCCATCTCACCGCCTCACTCACAGGCCTGCCACCTCACCTCCTCACTCACAGGCCTGCCACCTCACCTCCTCACTCACAGGCCTGCCACCTCACCTCCTCACTCACAGGCCTGCCACCTCACTTCCTCACTCACAGGCCTGCCACCTCACCTCCTCACTCACAGGCCTGCCACCTCACCTCCTCACTCACAGACCTACTATCTCACCTCCTCACTCACAGACCTGCCATCTCACCTCCTCACTCACCTACCTGCCATCTCACCTACTCACTCACCTACCTGCCATCTCACCTCCTCACTCACCTACCTGCCATCTCACCTCCTCACTCACAGACCTGCCATCTCACCTCCTCACTCACCTACCTGCCATCTCAACTCCTCACTCACCTACCTGCCATCTCACCTCCTCACTCACCTACCTGCCACCTCACCTCCTCGCTCACAGGCCTGCCACCTCACCTCCTCACTCACAGGCCTGCCACCTCACCTCCTCACTCACAGGCCTGCCACCTCACCTCCTCACTCACAGGCCTGCCACCTCACCTCCTCACTCACAGGCCTGCCACCTCACCTCCTCACTCACAGGCCTGCCACCTCACCTCCTCACTCACAGGCCTGCCACCTCACCTCCTCACTCACAGGCCTGCCACCTCACCTCCTCACTCACAGGCCTGCCACCTCACCTCCTCGCTCACCTACCTGCCATCTCACCTCCTCACTCACCTACCTGCCACCTCACCTCCTCACTCACAGGCCTGCCACCTCACCTCCTCACTAACAGGCCTGCCACCTCACCTCCTCACTCACAGGCCTGCCACCTCACCTCCTCGCTCACCTACCTGCCATCTCACCTCCTCGCTCACCTACCTGCCACCTCACCTCCTCACTCACAGGCCTGCCACCTCACCTCCTCACTCACAGGCCTGTGTTTTTCTCTTCCCAGACAGGCTGTAATTACATCTTGATCTTCTTCCAATACTGCATCATGGCCAATTACAGCTGGCTGCTGGTGGAGGGGCTGTACCTGCACACGCTGCTGGTAATCTCCTTCTTCTCGGAGTGGAAGTATTTCTGCTGGTACATCGCCCTGGGGTGGGGTGAGTACGGATACTCATCCTGCTGAGAACACGCGGCTCTGGGGAAGACTCTGACACCTAAAGATTCCTCTTCTGTGTTTCAGGTTCCCCGCTCGTGTTCATCGTTGCCTGGTCCGTGTGTCGGCGTCTGTATGATAACACCGGGTGAGACTTTGCATCATGTGCACTGTGAGAGCGCCATATAAATAACCCGTCCACCGGCCGCTAGGACCAGGATAGTCAGCGTGTGCAGCGTGTGCATCGTGTGCATCGTGTGCAGCGTGTGCAGCGTGTGCAGCGTGTGCAGCGTGTGCAGCGTGTGCAGCGTGTGCAGCGTGTGCAGCGTGTGCAGCTTGTGCAGCGTGTGAAGCGTGTGCAGCGTGTGCATCGACAACTATAATACAAGGCAACAATTTGGATCAGCAAATTACTCTGTGACACGCAGAATAGCGCCGCTCCTCTGTGACATGCGGAATAGCGCCGCTCCTCTGTGACACGCAGAATAGCGCCGCTCCTCTGTGACACGCAGAATAGCGCCCCTCCTCTGTGACACGCAGAATAGCGCCGCTCCTCTGTGACACGCAGAATAGCGCCGCTCCTCTGTGATACGCGGAATAGCGCCCCTCCTCTGTGACACGCGGAATAGCGCCCCTCCTCTGTGACACGCAGAATAGCGCCGCTCCTCTGTGACACGCAGAATAGCGCCTGAAAGGAAAATCCGTTATTCCTTCACCCACGCTTCAGAACCGAGAGGAACCTTTCCTCTGCCAGGTACACTGAAGCCTTGTGACTGGATACACCTTCTGCACCATTTGCAGCAGACTCCCCCGGAGAAGTTTTTCACGCCCTGCCACTGTTATCTCCGATTTTTGATGAACCTTATCAGGCCTGGGAGACGAACAAAATGAAACGTAACGCACGCCAGGTTTCAAATCCTTTGTCTCAATTTATTACTCATAGGGTAATGATTTTTATACAGAAAAAAAAAAGATATTGGTTAGAGGCGTAACATAGGCGTGTCCTGGCCGTATACTAGGTGTGTCTTGGGCGTAGCTTTGATTAGAGGCGTGATTTAGGGGCAGGACATATTAGTGGCGTGACTTTTGAGACATGTCCCTTTTCAATACAAGCAATGTTCTGAATACATAGCTTATTCATTGTCTGTTATCAAAAGAGACCTTGAGTCTTAGCAACTTTATTTCACTACCTTGCTTCTTGCAGAGAACGATTCTATTATATTCTACTAAAACACCAGGAAATTGACCTCACAAAAGTATCTAGTAATATCCTGACCAGAAAGAAAGGAAATGCAATTTAGCAGAAACTGAGTGCATTTATGAATGATATTTCAGCAAAGGCTGACTACAGAATCTTAACTAGTTATGACCAGACAAAATGGAAGCTTAACATGAGTGCAGACTCTGGCCTGACATACTGGTCCTAACAATCCCTCCTTTTTGTTCTCTAAAAGAACAAATACCCTTACTAGGTACGCTTCTCTATGACTATGGCCTTATGGGGACCAATAGTATCATAGACTCTGTTCATGGCCACATATAAATTATTAGTTGCATACATGGCGTGAGATGAAACTGAAGGTTTCCTTGAGACAAATGAAAGCATTGCACACTTAGCACAGTGAAAAATAACAAAAATTGCTGCGATTATACTAATCACTACAATAAAACCATACAAAATTTTCATACCCAATTCTCCAATCCAACTAGTGAGTCCTGACATCCAATTTAAGTTAAGGCCTGATGATTCTTTACGCATCCTTGCTTGAATTTCCTGTAACTTATCCATATCTTTATGAATAGCGCCAGACTCATCTTCAATATAGGCACAGCACTTCTGTCCTACAAGTTTACAAACACCTCCTTGTGAGGCTAGCAGATAATCAAGAGCCATTCTATTCTGTAATAATACTGTTCGGATCTGCTCTTGTTCATTAGTCAGACGGATAATAGCATCACTTGTCTGATTAAGAGCATCATCAATATTTACCATCAGCTCACTCAATTTAGAATAGAGATCCAGAACACCTAAACTAGGTATAAAAACCCCAACTGCAATGTGGGTTGAACTAATGGTCCTGGTCAGATCTTTTCGATTTCTCAGCTTCCCTTGGGGTAACGTGTCAGATACATAGAAAGTGGGAAGGATGAAACCCAGATAACAAAGGGCAGTGTGATTGCAGGGTACAATCTTAGTGGCCCACATGCCACACAACCAATAGATATATATATATATATATATATCATTAAATATTTCTATAGATTAGAATATGTCACATAATCTAAGGGTCAGCTATTTGTGAGAATTGGTGGGGGCTAATTTCTGCTAAGAGCGACTGCACAAACATTCTTCTTGCACACATCTTTCATACTGCATTTACTCAGAATGGCAAAACGGACCAAGATGGCTGCTTTGGTCACAATGGCTGACGTGATCCTTTCCTTGTGGTTGACTCACGTCCCTTTGTGACCTCCCACCTTCCTCATATCCAGTCTTCTCAGTCCCCCATATCCTTAAGAGACAGTCTATTTAAAGAACAGAACAGTTAACCATTTCATAGTCCTGATGGACCAAGATGTCCAAGTTGTGAATAACTTCATTCCTTTCTTTTCTGGCCATTATATCAGCCCAGTTGATTTCTTCTTTGGTCTCTTCTTCTGGGGGACTGGCGACATCATGTCGGAGAGGCATAGCGTCGGTGGGGGTTGCAACGCACTTCTGGATCAGAGTTTTGCTGTACTTAACACATAGAGAGCAATGAGTAGGACAAACACACACATTCAAAAACATTCGCTAGCTTCGCTCAAAGCAAATCAATCCAACCACCAAGTCCCCATGGTCCCTAAATCCTGGATAAATACATAACATTGCGCTTTAACTAGGGCGCATACATGCCCCTCCTTTTGAGGCTAAAATATAGTCCAGAGCTATTTTATTCTGCGGGGTCATTAATTTAAACTAAACCTATTCTTGGTTAAGTGAGTAAATATCTGTGGCTGTATGATTTAGGATATCCCTGTAAACCTGTCATACAGTAACCCAACTCCTACATTTGGGAATAAATTCCTTGAAACTTATTCTTCCCATAGACTACTTTTTAGCACTTGTGTATTGGGTTCATTTCTTCTGTTTCTTACTCTACCTGTGAGCAATTAACATAACCGTGTGTTTGACTGATAAAGCATTCTCCCACCGGGATATCATTCTGCAGGGAGATTCTATTAACCTAGAAATCCAAACAAAATAAACAAAGTTAAACAAATAATACCTTATACTATTTTGTCATCCTTATGGGACGCCACTTACACAAACATAATGGAGCATACATTGTAACTGAAAAATAATAAAAACCTGTAAAAATAAAAAGTTCAAAGTTCGTGTGTTGAGGCCTGGACATTTTTGCCTATGACCTTTTTCCCTTGATGATTAGTGGTCGGAGAGTATTGTGTCCATCAAAACACTTATTTGCAGGTGCTATGTCTTTGTCTTTATTAGCTGTTTGTGCTTAGACTGGCACTATTTTGACGTGCGTGATGTGTATCCATGATGATAAAAAATTTTTACTGCAATGCTGGTGATGAGTAGCATTTAAATGGCCTTTTCATCTGGGATGAAGAGCGTGCTTGCGTAGAAAATGCTTGACCATTAACTCGTCTTGCGTTGGTGCACTTTCAGCTTTAACCTGTGCCTAGAAAGACTCAAAAATATATATTAGTTGCATGCAATACTTATTAATTGTTTTATTACCAATAACATGGTCCTTAATTAGTTACTTTGAACTACTGATGGTCATTACTCATCCCATAAGTGTCTCATAGGGAGAGAATTTATACCTAGAAATAAATTCTTGTATTAATATGGTTACTACTATTATTAGCATCCACAATATTAAACAGAGATATTCCCTATTAACGCTCCTCAAATTTTAAATTAAGCAACCAATATGGACTTGACTTTGCTACAATCCAAGTTCCTAAAACTTGGTACCTCTTTGCCAAACCAATTGCTTCCATAATCAATTCTATCCTGTCTGCAGGCCATATCCCTAAGACCTGGAAAACTGCTAGAGTTGTCCCAATCTTCAAAAATGGGGACAAAAATGCTGTCTCAAACAACAAATCAATCTCTCTTCTCCCAATACACACTTACTCTCATTCATACCTAACTGCCATCTGCCATTTTTTCTGATGCAAATGGTGTCAACCTTTTAGTCATTTAATACTAACTAACCTTAAAACTCGCCCCACAAGTCAAGCATCCCAACAGCCTGCACTCATGACTATTGTCCCACACCCACAGTCACTTCTGGCTTTCACTTCAAACACTCCACTGTAACTATTCTGCTAAAAAAAATGTGCAATGCCCTGTATATAATATATACCCTGCTCACCCATGCAACTATATATCCCCTGTCCTTTAACTCTATTTCCAGGACATACCCAAAAACAAATAAATGGTTACAAAATTATAAATTTGGCACATATCATATATCCCTCAACATAGGGACGGCTTGCTACCTGCTTTGCTGTGACATCTGCAAAGGTACTGTATTATTATTTACCAGGGGCCTGTCAGCTCTTGGAGTTAACATTGCTATAATAAATTCTGAACCTGCTGTGCATTGTATATCATTTACAACATATCAAGTTCATATCAAATCCCTCTATAGAGATTTCAGAGAGACCTTCAATAACCTATGTATGTATCTCCCCTCCTTTGTTCATATATTATCTATATATGTGAACAAAAACACAAAAATAGTTATGAAAACAGGTTGTTTTGATATATAGCAAAATTAAACTGATAAATAGATTTGTATGTGTAGTGACTATAAAAATATTTACTGCTTGTGTTAAAAGAAAAAGCCTGCAGTAGGTCTTTTAACAAATGTGGCATTTACAATATAAGAAAAAAATCCTGAAATCCTGAACAAAAGATTTCCTTTTAAAATAGACAAATAATTTTGAACTCTTTGCAAAGTGCTGAGCACATGGCCAGCATTAACTTTAAAAGACACTCTGACTTTAAAAAGAAAAAAAAATAATTTTCAAAGTGCCTTTTTTTTTTTTTTTCTGGGAATACAGCCAGAAACCTCAATGTTACAAAGAGCAGATAACGGGTTTCGCTGTCTAATTCATATTAACTGCATTTTGTATGGTCTTTAAAAAATTAAATAACGGGAATATTTCAAATTACTTATAAACACCAAATCTATGCCAACAAGAGCATGCAATATTCTTCCACTCATTCACCTGAATGCCTTCTGAAAGAAATCTCATATTCCTGCAAACTTCCATCAATACAATTTCTATCCCGTTTTAACTATGCCCTCTTTTAAACTAAACAAAATATCTTCAAACATGCAACAGTTATACCATGACTAAAAAAACAGCAAGCTTGATCCTACCTGTCTTGTATGGCTTCTACACTGCTTATTTAACGGAGACAATTCTCGCTAAAATAACTGACCTCCATGCTGCTAAAGACATATATCTCCACACTCCCCTCACACCACTCAACCTCCCCGCAGCACCTGCCACCACGGACACCCTCCTTTTGAAGCGCTATGTACATTAATGGCGTTATATACATATATAATACAATATATTAATTCACACAGTACTTGTGAGTTCTTACCATCATTTTAAACAAAAACAACCCAGACATATCTTAATCCTGTAAAAATAAAATTGAAATGTGTTATCTTACTGCTTTACGGAAAAGAAGACAGTTCTACATTACCTTGTTTTCATAAACTGCTTAAGCACAGAGCTAGTTAATTTTAATGTGAATGCTTTACATTCTTTAAACTGTAAGGGAGAGGCTGTGACCCTCCTTTTTTTAAGATAGAAATACCACAAACGAAAAGAAATGTGTCCGGTTTAAAAAGTACCCGCCTGGCCAGGACGAATAAACCTTTCAAACTATAACCAGGGACCGAGCTGAATATACTCCCCTTTTGTTGTGAGGTATTTCTCTCTATATTCGGTGTACACCTTTTTTTTTTAAAAAACCTTTTAAAATTTAGATTTCATCATGAGCAACTAATATTCATATTTTTTGTACAGATGTTAATCAGCATGACCATACAGTGTCTCACACAAGAAATCATTCAGGAAAAAGTTCATCAGGGTTACAAACAAACTCGGTAGCAGTGTTTTTTTTATTTTTTATTTTTTTACAGAGACTTTCACTCTGAGCCCCCACGGGCAAAGCAGCACTTCCCTGCTTCTGACTCTGATATGGGCACTCTCTCTGCCAATGACCAGTATTACCACAGTTAAAACAGACACCATTATTCTGAGCTATTCTCCCTGATTGATTTCTGGGACCAGCATAAGATCTCCGTCTATTCTGCCCTCTGCCTTGTAAATACATTGCCTTATTTTCATGCCGAGAACAACCTTCTGCATATTCGACAAAACGGGTCACAATAATACTAGCTGTCTGAGCAACAAATTCCTCAGGAATCCGACCAGATTTACACTCGCATTTAAAAATTTGTACATTCCTAGGCTTCCGTCCAGAGTCATTCTTACTCATGCAAGCACCCATTAGTGGCTTAAAGAAAAACAGCTTCATTATGACAAATAATTGCAATATTTATACTTACACAATATACAATGGTCGTTCAGCTAGATCAGAGATAACAGTCCAGTCGTGCTCAGAATTTACTGGACTCTTACCAAAAATTCTGTTTAAAAGGGCCTATCCCAATTCTTCAGTCACAATTTAGGTCTATTAAATTCCCAGAGGGGGTGAAGCATCATATATAAAAATTTACATATACTGTATACTCACAACCTCTGTGAACTTCCCACTTCTAGACGTCAAAACTGAAAGGAAAATCCGTTATTCCTTCACCCACGCTTCAGAACCGAGAGGAACCTTTCCTCTGCCAGGTACACTGAAGCCTTGTGACTGGATACACCTTCTGCACCGTTTGCAGCAGACTCCCCCGGAGAAGTTTTTCACGCCCTGCCACTGTTATCTCCGATTTTTGATGAACCTTATCAGGCCTGGGAGACGAACAAAATGAAACGTAACGCACGCCAGGTTTCAAATCCTTTGTCTCAATTTATTACTCATAGGGTAATGATTTTTATACAGAAAAAAAAAGATATTGGTTAGAGGCGTAACATAGGCGTGTCCTGGCCGTATACTAGGTGTGTCTTGGGCGTAGCTTTGATTAGAGGCGTGATTTAGGGGCAGGACATATTAGTGGCGTGACTTTTGAGACGTGTCCCTTTTCAATACAAGCAATGTTCTGAATACATAGCTTATTCATTGTCTGTTATCAAAAGAGACCTTGAGTCTTAGCAACTTTATTTCACTACCTTGCTTCTTGCAGAGAACGATTCTATTATATTCTACTAAAACACCAGGAAATTGACCTCACAAAAGTATCTAGTAATATCCTGACCAGAAAGAAAGGAAATGCAATTTAGCAGAAACTGAGTGCATTTATGAATGATATTTCAGCAAAGGCTGACTACAGAATCTTAACTAGTTATGACCAGACAAAATGGAAGCTTAACATGAGTGCAGACTCTGGCCTGACATAC
Organism: Ascaphus truei; assembly: GCF_040206685.1. Lineage (NCBI taxonomy): Eukaryota > Metazoa > Chordata > Amphibia > Anura > Ascaphidae > Ascaphus > Ascaphus truei. Next base: position 113,220,939 of record NC_134489.1, on the reverse strand, counting down.
TGGTCCTAACAGCGCCCCTCCTCTGTGACACGCAGAATAGTGCCCCTCCTCTGTGACACGTAGAATAGCGCCCCTCCTCTGCGACACGCAGAATAGCGCCCCTCCTCTGTGACACGCAGAATAGCGCCCCTCCTCTGCGACACGCAGAATAGCGCCCCTCCTCTGTGACACGCAGAATAGCGCCGCTCCTCTGTGACACGCGGAATAGCGCCGCTCCTCTGTGACACGCAGAATAGCGCCCCTCCTCTGTGACACGCAGAATAGCGCCGCTCCTCTCTGACACGCGGAATAGCGCCCCTCCTCTGTGACACGCGGAATAGCGCCCCTCCTCTGTGACACGCAGAATAGCGCCCCTCCTCTGTGACACGCAGAATAGTGCTGCTACTGTGTGACACGCAGAAAAGCACCGCGTGGATCTGGGGCGTGTCTGTATGCGGCAGCGTGGATCCTGGACGTGTCTGTATGCGGCTGCGTGGATCCGGGGCGTGTCTGTATGCGGCTGCGTGGATCCGGGGCGTGTCTGTATGCGGCAGCGTAGATCTAGGGCGTGTCTCTATGTGGCAGCGTGGATTCTGGACGTGTCTGTATGCGGCAGCGTGGATCCGGGACGTGTCTGTATGCGGCAGCGTGGATCCTGGATGTGTCTGTATGCGGCTGCGTGGATCTGGGATGTGTCTGTATGCGGCTGCGTGGATCTGGGCCGTGTCTGTATGCGGAAGCGTGGATCTGGGATGTGTCTGTATGTGGCACTGTGGATCTGGGCCGTGTCTGTATGTGGCAGCGTGGATCTGGGCCGTGTCTGTATGTGGCAGCGTGGATCTGGGATGTGTCTGTATGCGGCAGCGTGGATCTGGGATGTGTCTGTATGCGGCAGCGTGGATCTGGGACGTGTCTGTATGCGGCTGCGTGGATCTGGGACGTGTCTGTATGCGGCAGCGTGGATCTGGGACGTGTCTGTATGCGGCAGCGTGGATCTGGGACGTGTCTGTATGCGGCTGCGTGGATATGGGACGTGTCTGTATGCGGCAGCGTGGATCTGGGCCGTGTCTGTATGCGGCTGCGTGGATCTGGGACATGTCTGTATGCGGCAGCGTGGATCTAGGGCATGTCTGTATGCGGCTGCGTGGATCCGGGACGTGGCTGTATGCGACAGCGTGGATCTAGGGCATGTCTGTATGCGGAAGCGTGGATCTGGGACATGTCTGTATGCGGCAGCGTGGATCTGGGACGTGTCTGTATGCGGCAGCGTGGATCTGGGACGTGTCTGTATGCGGCTGCGTGGATCTGGGACGTGTCTGTATGCGGCTGCGTGGATCTGGGACGTGTCTGTATGCGGAAGCGTGGATCTGGGACGTGTCTGTATGCGGAAGCGTGGATCTGGGACATGTCTGTATGCGGCAGCGTGGATCTGGGACGTGTCTGTATGTGGCAGCGTGGATCTGGGACGTGTCTGTATGCGGCTGCGTGGATCTGGGACGTGTCTGTATGCGGCTGCGTGGATCCGGGGCGTGTCTGTATGCGGCAGCGTGGATCTGGGACGTGTCTGTATCCGGCAGCGTGGATCTGGGACGTGTCTGTATGCGGCAGCGTGGATCTGGGATGTGTCTGTATGCGGCAGCGTGGATCTGGGATGTGTCTGTATGCGGCTGCGTGGATCTGGGCCGTGTCTGTATGCGGCAGCGTGGATCTGGGCCGTGTCTGTATGTGGCAGCGTGGATCTGGGACGTGTCTGTATGTGGCAGCGTGGATCTGGGCCGTGTCTGTATGCGGCAGCGTGGATCTGGGCCGTGTCTACATTCGGCAGTGTGGATCCTGGACGTGTCTGTATGTGGCAGCGTGGATCTGGGACGTGTCTGTATGTGGCAGCGTGGATCTGGGATGTGTCTGTATGCGGCAGCGTGGATCTGGGCCGTGTCTGTATGTGGCAGCGTGGATCTGGGACGTGTCTGTATGTGGCAGCGTGGATCTGGGCCGTGTCTGTATGCGGCAGCGTGGATCTGGGATGTGTCTGTATGCGGCTGCGTGGATCTGGGATGTGTCTGTATGCGGCAGCGTGGATCTGGGCCGTGTCTGTATGTGGCAGCGTGGATCTGGGACGTGTCTGTATGTGGCAGCGTGGATCTGGGCCGTGTCTGTATGCGGCAGCGTGGATCTGGGCCGTGTCTACATTCGGCAGTGTGGATCCTGGACGTGTCTGTATGTGGCAGCGTGGATCTGGGACGTGTCTGTATGTGGCAGCGTGGATCTGAGGTGTGTCTGTATGTGGCAGCGTGGATCCTGGACGTGTCTGTATGCGGTAGCGTGGATCTGGGATGTGTCTGTATGCGGCAGCGTGGATCTGGGACGTGTCTGTATGCGGCAGCGTGGATCTGGGACGTGTCTGTACGTGGCTGCGTGGATCTGGGACGTGTCTGTATGCGGCAGCGTGGATCTGGGACGTGTCTGTATGTGGCAGCGTGGATCTGAGGAGTGTCTGTATGTGGCAGCGTGGATCCTGGACGTGTCTGTATGCAGCTGCGTGGATCTGGGACGTGTCTGTATGCGGCTGTGTGGATCCGGGGCGTGTCTGTATGGGGCAGCGTGGATCTGGGACGTGTCTGTATGCGGCAGCGTGGATCTGGGCCGTGTCTGTATGCGGCAGCGTGGATCTGGGACGTGTCTGTATGCGGCAGCGTGGATCTGGGGCGTGTCTGTATGTGGCAGCGTGGATCTGAGGCGTGTCTGTATGTGGCAGCGTGGATCTGGGACGTGTCTGTATGTGGCAGCGTGGATCCTGGACGTGTCTGCATGCGGCAGCGTGGATCTGGGACGTGTCTGTATGCGGCTGCGTGGATCTGGGACGTGTCTGTATGCGGTAGCGTGGATCCTGGACGTGTCTGTATGTGGCAGCGTGGATCTGGGACGTGTCTACATTCGGCAGCGTGGATCCTGGACGTGTCTGTATGCGGCAGCGTGGATCTGGGACGTGTCTGTATGCGGCAGCGTGGATCTGGGACGTGTCTGTATGCGGCAGCGTGGATCTGGGACGTGTCTGTATGCGGCAGCGTGGATCTGGGGCGTGTCTGTATGTGGCAGCGTGGATCTGGGACGTGTCTGTATGCAGCTGCGTGATCCGGGACGTGTCTGTATGCGGCAGCGTGGATCTGGGACGTGTCTTTATGCGGCAGCGTGGATCTGGGACGTGTCTTTATGCGGCAGCGTGGATCTGGGACGTGTCTGTATCCGGCAGCGTGGATCCGAGGCGTGTCTGTATGCGGCAGCGTGGATCTGGGCCGTGTCTGTATGTGGCAGCGTGGATCTGAGGCGTGTCTGTATGTGGCAGCGTGGATCTGGGACGTGTCTGTATGTGGCAGCGTGGATCTGGGACGTGTCTGTATGTGGTAGCGTGGAACTGGGACGTGTCTGTATGCGGCAGCGTGGATCTGGGACGTGTCTGTATGTGGTAGCGTGGATCTGGGACGTGTCTGTATGTGGCAGCGTGGATCTGGGACGTGTCTGTATGTGGTAGCGTGGATCTGGGGCGTGTCTGTATGTGGCAGCGTGGATCTGGGGCGTGTCTGTATGCGACAGCGTGGATCTGGGACGTGTCTGTATCCGACAGCGTGGATCTGGGACGTGTCTGTATGTGGCAGCGTGGATCTGGGCCGTGTCTGTATGCGGCAGCGTGGATCTGGGACGTGTCTGTATGCGGCAGCGTGGATCTGGGACGTGTCTGTATGTGGCAGCGTGGATCTGGGCCGTGTCTGTATGCGGCAGCGTGGATCTGGGACGTGTCTGTATGCGGCAGCGTGGATCTGGGGCGTGTCTGTATGCGGCAGCGTGGATCTGGGACGTGTCTGTATGTGGCAGCTTGGATCTGGGGCGTGTCTGTATGTGGCAGCTTGGATCTGGGGCGTGTCTGTATGTGGCAGCGTGCATCTGGGACGTGTCTGTATGCGGCAGCGTGGATCTGGGACGTGTCTTTATGCGGCAGCGTGGATCTGGGACGTGTCTGTATGTGGCAGCGTGGATTTGGGACGTGTCTGTATGCAGCAGCGTGGATCTGGGGCGTGTCTGTATGTGGCAGCGTGGATCTGAGGCGTGTCTGTATGTGGCAGCGTGGATCTGGGACGTGTCTGTATGTGGCAGCGTTGATCCTGGACGTGTCTGCATGCGGCAGCGTGGATCTGGGACGTGTCTGTATGCGGCAGCGTGGATCTGAGGCGTGTCTGTATGTGGCAGCGTGGATCTGGGACGTGTCTGTATGCGGCAGCGTGGATCCTGGACGTGTCTGTATGTGGCAGCGTGGATCCTGGACGTGTCTGCATGCGGCAGCGTGGATCTGGGACGTGTCTACATTCGGCAGCGTGGATCCTGGACGTGTCTGTATGCGGCTGCGTGGATCTGGGACGTGTCTGTATGCAGCTGCGTGGATCCTGGACGTGTCTGTATGTGGCAGCGTGGATCTGGGACGTGTCTGTATGCGGCAGCGTGGATCTGGGACGTGTCTGTATGCGGCAGCGTGGATCTGGGGCGTGTCTGTATGCGGCAGCGTGGATCTGGGACGTGTCTGTATGCGGCAGCGTGGATCCTCGACGTGTCTGTATGTGGCAGCGTGGATCTGGGCCGTGTCTGTATGCGGCAGCGTGGATCTGGGACGTGTCTGTATGTGGCAGCGTGGATCTGGGACGTGTCTGTATGTGGCAGCGTGGATTTGGGACGTGTCTGTATGCAGCAGCGTGGATCTGGGGCGTGTCTGTATGTGGCAGCGTGGATCTGAGGCGTGTCTGTATGTGGCAGCGTGGATCTGGGACGTGTCTGTATGTGGCAGCGTGGATCTGGGTCGTGTCTGTATGTGGTAGCGTGGATCTGGGACGTGTCTGTATGTGGCAGCGTGGATCTGGGACGTGTCTGTATGTGGTAGCGTGGATCTGGGGCGTGTCTGTATGTGGCAGCGTGGATCTGGGGCGTGTCTGTATGCGGCAGCGTGGATCTGGGACGTGTCTGTATCCGGCAGCGTGGATCTGGGACGTGTCTGTATGTGGCAGCGTGGATCTGGGCCGTGTCTGTATGCGGCAGCGTGGATCTGGGACGTGTCTGTATGCGGCAGCGTGGATCTGGGACGTGTCTGTATGCGGCAGCGTGGATCTGGGGCGTGTCTGTATGCGGCAGCGTGGATCTGGGACGTGTCTGTATGTGGCAGCTTGGATCTGGGGCGTGTCTGTATGTGGCAGCTTGGATCTGGGGCGTGTCTGTATGTGGCAGCTTGGATCTGGGGCGTGTCTGTATGTGGCTGTCCGTGAAGGAAACAGGAGATGTGCAGAAAATGAAGTTAGATATAAAGATGTCTCCTTTTCCTCGCCTCTTTCTGCCCCGGGACCCCGATCTCTCCCCTGCGCTTGGTGTCAGCGGCCCCAGCGATGTGCGAATAATGTGGGGTGACGTTGGCTTTTGCTTCTCTTTCAGTTGCTGGGACATTAACGCGAACGCCAGCGTCTGGTGGCTCATCCGAGGACCGGTCATTCTGTCCATCTTTGTAAGTGCTCAGAGATAAGGCCCATCCTGCGAGTAACTACAGCGTCCGGCCACCAGGTGGCGCACTCACAATATGTTATAGCGCGGTCTCTAAGCCATCAATATTTAGCTACATTTGCCTTACAGAGAAATAAAGGCAAAAATAGCAACATGCAAGGGCACAAATCTGTGAGGTTTTAGGGTTTTTCACCTAAGAACCAGCATTTTAACAAAAAAGTGATACGTGTTTAGTGACACTAAAACTGCTGATGTTAAAGATCAGTGAATTTCATCAGTAAGAAAAGAAGGGCGGGTATCGGTAAGTATCAGTAAGTATCAGTAAGTATCAGTAAGTATCAGTAAATTAGTATCAGTACGTATCAGTAAATTAGTATCAGTAAATTAGTATCAGTACGTATCAGTAAATTAGTATCAGTTAGTATCAGTAAGTATCAGTAAATTAGTATCAGTAAGTATCAGTAAGTATCAGTAAATTAGTATCAGTAAGTATCAGTAAATTAGTATCAGTAAGTATTAGTAAATTAGTATCAGTAAGTATCAGTAAATTAGTATCAGTAAGTATCAGTAAATTAGTATCAGTAAATTAGTATCAGTAAGTATCAGTAAGTATCAGTAAATTAGTATCAGTAAGTATCAGTAAGTATCAGTAAATTAGTATCAGTAAATTAGTATCAGTTAGTATCAGTAAGTATCAGTAAATTAGTATCAGTAAGTATCAGTAAGTATCAGTAAATTAGTATCAGTAAGTATCAGTAAATTAGTATCAGTAAGTATCAGTAAATTAGTATCAGTAAATTAGTATCAGTAAGTATCAGTAAGTATCAGTAAATTAGTATCAGTAAGTATCAGTAAGTATCAGTAAATTAGTATCAGTAAATTAGTATCAGTACGTATCAGTAAATTAGTATCAGTTAGTATCAGTTAGTATCAGTAAATTAGTATCAGTAAGTATCAGTAAGTATCAGTAAATTAGTATCAGTAAGTATCAGTAAATTAGTATCAGTACGTATCAGTAAATTAGTATCAGTAAGTATCAGTAAATTAGTATCAGTAAGTATCAGTAAATTAGTATCAGTAAGTATCAGTAAATTAGTATCAGTAAATTAGTATCAGTAAGTATCAGTAAGTATCAGTAAATTAGTATCAGTAAGTATCAGTAAGTATCAGTAAATTAGTATCAGTAAATTAGTATCAGTACGTATCAGTAAATTAGTATCAGTTAGTATCAGTAAGTATCAGTAAATTAGTATCAGTAAGTATCAGTAAGTATCAGTAAATTAGTATCAGTAAGTATCAGTAAATTATTATCAGTAAGTATCAGTAAATTAGTATCAGTAAGTATCAGTAAATTAGTATCAGTAAGTATCAGTAAGTATCAGTAAATTAGTATCAGTAAGTATCAGTAAATTAGTATCAGTAAGTATCAGTAAATTAGTATCAGTAAGTATTAGTAAATTAGTATCAGTAAGTATCAGTAAATTAGTATCAGTAAATTAGTATCAGTAAATTAGTATCAGTTAGTATCAGTAAGTATCAGTAAATTAGTATCAGTAAGTATCAGTAAGTATCAGTAAATTAGTATCAGTAAGTATCAGTAAATTAGTATCAGTAAGTATCAGTAAATTAGTATCAGTAAATTAGTATCAGTAAGTATCAGTAAGTATCAGTAAATTAGTATCAGTAAGTATCAGTAAGTATCAGTAAATTAGTATCAGTAAGTATCAGTAAATTAGTATCAGTAAGTATCAGTAAATTAGTATCAGTAAATTAGTATCAGTAAGTATCAGTAAGTATCAGTAAATTAGTATCAGTAAGTATCAGTAAGTATCAGTAAATTAGTATCAGTAAATTAGTATCAGTTAGTATCAGTAAGTATCAGTAAATTAGTATCAGTAAGTATCAGTAAGTATCAGTAAATTAGTATCAGTAAGTATCAGTAAATTAGTATCAGTAAGTATCAGTAAATTAGTATCAGTAAATTAGTATCAGTAAGTATCAGTAAGTATCAGTAAATTAGTATCAGTAAGTATCAGTAAGTATCAGTAAATTAGTATCAGTAAATTAGTATCAGTACGTATCAGTAAATTAGTATCAGTTAGTATCAGTTAGTATCAGTAAATTAGTATCAGTAAGTATCAGTAAGTATCAGTAAATTAGTATCAGTAAGTATCAGTAAATTAGTATCAGTACGTATCAGTAAATTAGTATCAGTAAGTATCAGTAAATTAGTATCAGTAAGTATCAGTAAATTAGTATCAGTAAGTATCAGTAAATTAGTATCAGTAAATTAGTATCAGTAAGTATCAGTAAGTATCAGTAAATTAGTATCAGTAAGTATCAGTAAGTATCAGTAAATTAGTATCAGTAAATTAGTATCAGTACGTATCAGTAAATTAGTATCCGTTAGTATCAGTAAGTATCAGTAAATTAGTATCAGTAAGTATCAGTAAGTATCAGTAAATTAGTATCAGTAAGTATCAGTAAATTATTATCAGTAAGTATCAGTAAATTAGTATCAGTAAGTATCAGTAAATTAGTATCAGTAAATTAGTATCAGTAAGTATCAGTAAGTATCAGTAAATTAGTATCAGTAAATTAGTATCAGTAAGTATCAGTAAGTATCAGTAAATTAGTATCAGTAAGTATCAGTAAATTATTATCAGTAAGTATCAGTAAATTAGTATCAGTAAGTATCAGTAAATTAGTATCAGTAAATTAGTATCAGTAAGTATCAGTAAGTATCAGTAAATTAGTATCAGTAAGTATCAGTAAGTATCAGTAAATTAGTATCAGTAAATTAGTATCAGTACGTATCAGTAAATTAGTATCAGTAAGTATCAGTAAGTATCAGTAAATTAGTATCAGTAAGTATCAGTAAATTAGTATCAGTAAGTATCAGTAAATTAGTATCAGTAAGTATTAGTAAATTAGTATCAGTAAGTATCAGTAAATTAGTATCAGTAAATTAGTATCAGTAAATTAGTATCAGTAAGTATCAGTAAATTAGTATCAGTAAGTATCAGTAAATTAGTATCAGTAAGTATCAGTAAATTAGTATCAGTAAGTATCAGTAAATTAGTATCAGTAAGTATCAGTAAATTAGTAACAGTAAGTATCAGTAAATTAGTATCAGTAAGTATCAGTAAGTAAGTATCAGTAAATATCAGTAAATTAGTATCAGTAAGTATCAGTAAATTAGTATCAGTAAGTATCTGTAAATTAGTATCAGTAAGAAAGTTTCAGTAAGTATCAGTAAATAAGTATCATTAAATTAGTATCAGTAAGTATCAGTAAGTAAGTATCAGAAAGTATCAGTAAGTATCAGTAAGTATCAGTAAATTAGTATCAGTAAGTATCAGTAAATTAGTATCAGTAAGTAAGTATCAGTAAGTAAGTATCAGTAAATAAGTATCAGTAAGTAATTTCACAGCCCATCAGTAAGCAAAGATGGTTGGGTATCAGTAAGTAAGTATCAGTAAGTAAGTATCAGTAAATTAGTGTCAGTGAGTATCAGTAAAGTAAGTATCAGTAAATTAGTATCAGTAAGTATCAGTAAATTAGTATCCGAAAGTATCAGTAAATTAGTATCAGTAAGTATCAGTAAATTAGTATCAGTAAGTATCAGTAAATTAGTATCAGTAAGTATCAGTAAATTAGTATCAGTAAGTATCAGTAAGTATCAGTAAATTAGTATCAGTAAGTATCAGTAAATTAGTATCAGTATGTATCTGTAAATTAGTATCAGTAAGTAAGTATCAGTAAGTAAGTATTAGTAAATAAGTATCAGTAAGTATCAGTAAATTAGTATCAGTAAGTATCAGTACGTAAGTATCAGTAAGTATCAGTAAATTAGTATCAGTAAGTATCAGTAAGTAAGTATCAGTAAGTATCAGTAAATTAGTATCAGTAAGTAAGTATCAGTAAGTATCAGTAAGTATCAGTAAATTAGTATCAGTAAGTATCAGTAAGTATCAGTAAGTATCAGTAAATTAGTATCAGTAAGTATCAGTAAATTAGTATCAGTAAGTAAGTATCAGTAAATTAGTATCAGTAAGTAAGTATCAGTAAGTATCAGTAAATTAGTATCAGTAAGTATCGGTAAATTAGTATCAGTAAGTATCAGTAAATTAGTATCAGTAAGTATCAGTAAGTATCAGTAAGTATCAGTAAGTATCAGTAAATTAGTATCAGTAAGTATCAGTAAGTATCAGTAAGTATCAGTAAATTAGTATCAGTAAGTATCAGTAAGTATCAGTAAATTAGTATCAGTAAGTATCAGTAAATTAGTATCAGTAAGTATCAGTAAATTAGTATCAGTAAGTATCAGTAAATTAGTATCAGTAAGTATCAGTAAATTAGTATCAGTAAGTAAGTATCAGTAAGTATCGGTAAATTAGTATCAGTAAGTAAGTATCAGTAAATTAGTATCAGTAAGTATCAGTGAATTAGTATCAGTAAGTATCAGTAAGTATCAGTAAATTAGTATCAGTAAGTATCAGTAAATTAGTATCAGTAAGTATCAGTAAATTAGTATCAGTAAGTATCAGTAAGTATCAGTAAATTAGTATCAGTAAGTATCAGTAAATTAGTATCAGTAAGTATCAGTAAATTAGTATCAGTAAGTATCAGTAAGTAATTTCACATTCCATCAGTAAGCAAAGATGGGTGGGTATCAGTAAGTATCAGTATGTAAGTATCAGTAAATTAGTATCAGTAAGTAAGTATCAGTAAGTATCAGTAAGTATCGGTAAATTAGTATCAGTAAGTAAGTATCAGTAAATTAGTATCAGTAAGTATCAGTAAATTAGTATCAGTAAGTATCAGTAAATTAGTATCAGTAAGTATCAGTAAATTAGTATCAGTAAGTATCAGTAAGTATCAGTAAATTAGTATCAGTAAGTATCAGTAAGTAATTTCACATTCCATCAGTAAGCAAAGATGGGTGGGTATCAGTAAGTATCAGTATGTAAGTATCAGTAAATTAGTATCAGTAAGTATCAGTAAAGTAAGCATCAGTAAATTAGTATCAGTAAGTATCAGTAAAGTAAGTATCAGTAAATTAGTATCAGTAAGTAAGTATCAGTAAGTATCAGTAAGTATCAGTAAAGTAAGTATCAGTAAATTAGTATCAGTAAGTATCAGTAAATTAGTATCAGTAAGTAAGTATCAGTAAGTATCAGTAAATTAGTATCAGTAAGTAAGTATCAGTAAGTAAGTATCAGTAAATTAGTATCAGTAAGAAAGTATCACACTTTATGTTGGCGTATCCACCCTCGTTACATGGCGTGTTCTCCGTACTCTCTGAGGGAGTATTCTGATTTTTCCACAGAGCCCAAATTGAGCATCGAGCTGCTGTTAGGATTTGGGTTTTACATTTCTATTGTTATGATAAATGTTTTCTGTTGGTTTGACTAGAACAATACTTCGCGGATCCCAGGGGGTTTTAATTACTACAATTTCTTCTGTCACTCTTTGTATTATTTTTCAGTACCTTTGAACCTTACAACGTAGCCCCCGATATGCACACGGTCACCCACCTGTCCGCAGTTTCTCCAGCACATATCTGCCGTACACTACGCGTAATCTTTTTGGCGTTGGGTACCAATGAAACATTCTTCTAGATATTGTCTGTGGTTGTTGTACAGATGGATGTGTTGGACACGACCTCCCAATCCTCTAGTGATTTCCATCTTTAGATTAATATATACAGGAATCCTGATCTGGCATCTCCCCCCACTTAGATATGAGTCCTTGTTGGTAACTCCTATTTCTGTATAGGATTTTAAATATCGTGGGAGATGGGAAAATTGGGTTTGGATGTGTACGTGAGATAAAGTGTCGGATTTGCGTATACTTATAGAACTGTTCTTTAGGACGCGCGTATCTTGCAATGTAAGCCACACACCCTCTGATAGGAGCACCCCACAATAAAGAATACTCTTACCCACAATAAAGAATACTCTTACCCACAATAAAGAATACTCTTACCCACAATAAAGAATACTCTTACCCACAATAAAGAATACTCTTATCCACAATAAAGAATACTCTTACCCACAATAAAGAATACTCTTACCCACAATAAAGAATACTCTTACCCACAATAAAGAATACTCTTACCCACAATAAAGAATACTCTTACCCACAATAAAGAATACTCTTACCCACAATAAAGAATACTCTTACCCACAATAAAGAATACTCTTACCCACAATAAAGAATACTCTTACCCACAATAAAGAATACTCTTACCCACAATAAAGAATACTCTTACCCACAATAAAGAATACTCTTACCCACAATAAAGAATACTCTTACCCACAATAAAGAATACTCTTACCCACAATAAAGAATACTCTTACCCACAATAAAGAATACTCTTACTCTGCGTCGGGCAAACGGTTTTGAATTGTAGCCGGGAGCAAAGTCTGGGTTGTCCAGGACTGGTCTAATTCTTGAGGGTTCTTGGATCAAACTAAATTTCGACCCAGTTTGATACCGTGGTGAAAGGAATCACCTCTGCAGGGAGTTTGAGAATTGCGCGTCCAGATCTCTCCTTATCTACCCATATTAATGCTGGTAAAGAGAATGGCGCTATGACTGACGCTTCCGCGTCCACCCCGCAATCTGACTTTGGATTTGAGGCCAGTATGTGATTTGTTTTAAATGACACACAAGGTAATATAGTTCGGCACCTGGGACTGTGAGTCCTCCTGTAAACCACAGAATCCCAGGCGTGTTCTTACCCCAGATACACGGAAATATACTGTTCTGTGTCTCCTTACAGTGAGGGGACCTCCTGTGCTTTACAGGAGAGCATGAGCGATGTGGGAGTCCCAGGCGTGTTCTTACCCCAGATACACGGAAATATACTGTTCTGTGTCTCCTTACAGTGAGGGGACCTCCTGCTGCTTTACAGGAGAGCATGAGCGATGTGGGAATCCCAGGCGTGTTCTTACCCCAGATACACGGAAATATACTGTTCTGTGTCTCCTTACAGTGAGGGGACCTCCTGTGCTTTACAGGAGAGCATGAGCGATGTGGGAGTCCCAGGCGTGTTCTTACCCCAGATACACGGAAATATACTGTTCTGTGTCTCCTTACAGTGAGGGGACCTCCTGCTGCTTTACAGGAGAGCATGAGCGATGTGGGAATCCCAGGCGTGTTATTACCCCAGAAACACGGAAACATACGGTTCTGTGTCTCCTTACAGTGAGGGGACCTCCTGTGCTTTACAGGAGAGCATGAGCGATGTGGGAGTCCCAGGCGTGTCCTTACCCCAGATACACGGAAATATACTGTTCTGTGTCTCCTTACAGTGAGGGGACCTCCTGTGCTTTACAGGAGAGCATGAGCGATGTGGGAGTCCCAGGCGTGTTCTTACCCCAGATACACGGAAATATACTGTTCTGTGTCTCCTTACAGTGAGGGGACCTCCTGTGCTTTACAGGAGAGCATGAGCGATGTGGGAGTCCCAGGCGTGTTCTTACCCCAGATACACGGAAATATACTGTTGTGTGTCTCCTTACAGTGAGGGGACCTCCTGTGCTTTACAGGAGAGCATGACCGATGTGGGAATCACAGGCGTGTTCTTACCCCAGATACACGGAAACATACTGTTCTGTGTCTCCTTACAGTGAGGGGACCTCCTGTGCTTTACAGGAGAGCATGACCGATGTGGGAGTCCCAGGCGTGTTCTTACCCCAGATACACGGAAATATACTGTTCTGTGTCTCCTTACAGCGAGGGGACCTCCTGTGCTTTACAGGAGAGCATGAGCGATGTGGGAGTCCCAGGCGTGTTCTTACCCCAGATACACGGAAATATACTGTTCTGTGTCTCCTTACAGTGAGGGGACCTCCTGCTGCTTTACAGGAGAGCATGAGCGATGTGGGAATCCCAGGCGTGTTCTTACCCCAGATACACGGAAATATACTGTTCTGTGTCTCCTTACAGTGAGGGGACCTCCTGTGCTTTACAGGAGAGCATGACTGATGTGGGAGTCCCAGGCGTGTTCTTACCCCAGATACACGGAAATATACTGTTCTGTGTCTCCTTACAGTGAGGGGACCTCCTGTGCTTTACAGGAGAGCATGAGCGATCTGGGAATCCCAGGCGTGTTCTTACCCCAGATACACGGAAATATACTGTTCTGTGTCTCCTTACAGTGAGGGGACCTCCTGTGCTTTACAGGAGAGCATGAGCGATGTGGGAGCCCCCGGCGTGTTCTTACCCCAGATACACGGAAACATACTGTTCTGTGTCTCCTTACAGTGAGGGGACCTCCTGTGCTTTACAGGAGAGCATGAGCGATGTGGGAATCACAGGCGTGTTCTTACCCCAGATACACGGAAATATACTGTTCTGTGTCTCCTTACAGTGAGGGGACCTCCTGTGCTTTACAGGAGAGCATGAGCGATCTGGGAATCCCCGGCGTGTTCTTACCCCAGATACACGGAAATATACTGTTCTGTGTCTCCTTACAGTGAGGGGACCTCCTGTGCTTTACAGGAGAGCATGACCGATGTGGGAATCCCAGGCGTGTTCTTACCCCAGATACACGGAAATATACTGTTCTGTGTCTCCTTACAGTGAGGGGACCTCCTGTGCTTTACAGGAGAGCATGAGCGATGTGGGAACCCCCGGCGTGTTCTTACCCCAGATACACGGAAATATACTGTTCTGTGTCTCCTTACAGTGAGGGGACCTCCTGCTGCTTTACAGGAGAGCATGACCGATGTGGGAGTCCCAAGCGTGTTCTTACCCCAGATACACGGAAATATACTGTTCTGTGTCTCCTTACAGTGAGGGGACCTCCTGCTGCTTTACAGGAGAGCATGACCGATGTGGGAGTCCCAGGCGTGTTCTTACCCCAGATACACGGAAATATACTGTTCTGTGTCTCCTTACAGTGAGGGGACCTCCTGCTGCTTTACAGGAGAGCATGAGCGATCTGGGAATCCCAGGCGTGTTCTTACCCCAGATACACGGAAACATACTGTTCTGTGTCTCCTTACAGTGAGGGGACCTCCTGTGCTTTACAGGAGAGCATGACCGATGTGGGAGTCCCAGGCGTGTTCTTACCCCAGATACACGGAAATATACTGTTCTGTGTCTCCTTACAGTGAGGGGACCTCCTGTGCTTTACAGGAGAGCATGAGCGATGTGGGAGTCCCAGGCGTGTTCTTACCCCAGATACACGGAAACATACTGTTCTGTGTCTCCTTACAGTGAGGGGACCTCCTGTGCTTTACAGGAGAGCATGAGCGATCTGGGAATCCCAGGCGTGTTCTTACCCCAGATACACGGAAACATACTGTTCTGTGTCTCCTTACAGTGAGGGGACCTCCTGTGCTTTACAGGAGAGCATGACCGATGTGGGAGTCCCAGGCGTGTTCTTACCCCAGATACACGGAAATATACTGTTCTGTGTCTCCTTACAGTGAGGGGACCTCCTGTGCTTTACAGGAGAGCATGACTGATGTGGGAGTCCCAGGCGTGTTCTTACCCCAGATACACGGAAATATACTGTTCTGTGTCTCCTTACAGTGAGGGGACCTCCTGTGCTTTACAGGAGAGCATGAGCGATCTGGGAATCCCAGGCGTGTTCTTACCCCAGATACACGGAAATATACTGTTCTGTGTCTCCTTACAGTGAGGGGACCTCCTGTGCTTTACAGGAGAGCATGAGCGATGTGGGAGCCCCCGGCGTGTTCTTACCCCAGATACACGGAAACATACTGTTCTGTGTCTCCTTACAGTGAGGGGACCTCCTGTGCTTTACAGGAGAGCATGAGCGATGTGGGAATCACAGGCGTGTTCTTACCCCAGATACACGGAAATATACTGTTCTGTGTCTCCTTACAGTGAGGGGACCTCCTGTGCTTTACAGGAGAGCATGAGCGATCTGGGAATCCCCGGCGTGTTCTTACCCCAGATACACGGAAATATACTGTTCTGTGTCTCCTTACAGTGAGGGGACCTCCTGTGCTTTACAGGAGAGCATGACCGATGTGGGAATCCCAGGCGTGTTCTTACCCCAGATACACGGAAATATACTGTTCTGTGTCTCCTTACAGTGAGGGGACCTCCTGTGCTTTACAGGAGAGCATGAGCGATGTGGGAATCCCAGGCGTGTTCTTACCCCAGATACACGGAAATATACTGTTCTGTGTCTCCTTACAGTGAGGGGACCTCCTGTGCTTTACAGGAGAGCATGACCGATGTGGGAGTCCCAAGCGTGTTCTTACCCCAGATACACGGAAATATACTGTTCTGTGTCTCCTTACAGTGAGGGGACCTCCTGCTGCTTTACAGGAGAGCATGACCGATGTGGGAGTCCCAGGCGTGTTCTTACCCCAGATACACGGAAATATACTGTTCTGTGTCTCCTTACAGTGAGGGGACCTCCTGCTGCTTTACAGGAGAGCATGACCGATGTGGGAGTCCCAGGCGTGTTCTTACCCCAGATACACGGAAATATACTGTTCTGTGTCTCCTTACAGTGAGGGGACCTCCTGCTGCTTTACAGGAGAGCATGAGCGATCTGGGAATCCCAGGCGTGTTCTTACCCCAGATACACGGAAACATACTGTTCTGTGTCTCCTTACAGTGAGGGGACCTCCTGTGCTTTACAGGAGAGCATGACCGATGTGGGAGTCCCAGGCGTGTTCTTACCCCAGATACACGGAAATATACTGTTCTGTGTCTCCTTACAGTGAGGGGACCTCCTGTGCTTTACAGGAGAGCATGAGCGATGTGGGAGTCCCAGGCGTGTTCTTACCCCAGATACACGGAAACATACTGTTCTGTGTCTCCTTACAGTGAGGGGACCTCCTGTGCTTTACAGGAGAGCATGAGCGATCTGGGAATCCCAGGCGTGTTCTTACCCCAGATACACGGAAACATACTGTTCTGTGTCTCCTTACAGTGAGGGGACCTCCTGTGCTTTACAGGAGAGCATGACCGATGTGGGAGTCCCAGGCGTGTTCTTACCCCAGATACACGGAAATATACTGTTCTGTGTCTCCTTACAGTGAGGGGACCTCCTGTGCTTTACAGGAGAGCATGAGCGATGTGGGAATCCCAGGCGTGTTCTTACCCCAGATACACGGAAATATACTGTTCTGTGTCTCCTTACAGTGAGGGGACCTCCTGTGCTTTACAGGAGAGCATGAGCGATGTGGGAGTCCCAGGCGTGTTCTTACCCCAGATACACGGAAATATACTGTTCTGTGTCTCCTTACAGTGAGGGGACCTCCTGTGCTTTACAGGAGAGCATGAGCGATGTGGGAGTCCCAGGCGTGTTCTTACCCCAGATACACGGAAATATACTGTTCTGTGTCTCCTTACAGTGAGGGGACCTCCTGCTGCTTTACAGGAGAGCATGAGCGATGTGGGAATCCCAGGCGTGTTCTTACCCCAGATACACGGAAATATACTGTTCTGTGTCTACTTACAGTGAGGGGACCTCCTGCTGCTGCAATTACTTTAACTTGTGTGATTTTAGGGGGACTCTTCTTTTTTCAGATTAACTTCGTTCTCTTTGTGCGAATCATCCGCATTCTGATGAAGAAGTTGAAGACGTCCGACGTGTGGGGGAGCGATTTCGGGCAGTACAAGTAAGTGATGAGGAGTCAGCACGGCGGGTAAATTAGGGGGTCCACCTCTCAATTCAGTTTAATGTCATTTTCCAATCATTTTTGTTTCAGGTACTGTACTTTAGTTGCCCGGGTTTCTTCCAGGGGGTAATGTAACCTCTGAAGTGCCACTAGATGTTGGGTATTTTCCCTTAGAGCACCCAGGAGCTCTGGACCAGGCCTGATAATACCAGATGAAAGCACTGACATGGCAAAGTCCCATAGAGAAGTAGTGATACAGTGTATCATCGGTCCAGGGCCCGGTCCCTCAGCAGAGTCCTCATTACTTACCGGGGTTACAGTGTCTGTGAGATAGAACTGGAGAGAAGGAAATCCTTTATGGTAGTGATATGGTAGTAAGTCCTCATTACTTACCGGGGTTACAGTGTCTGTGAGATAGAACCGGAGAAAAGGAAATCCTTTATGGTAGTGATATGGTAGTAAGTCCTCATTACTTACCGGGGTTACAGTGTTTGTGAGATAGAACCGGAGAGAAGGAAATCCTTTATGGTAGTGATATGGTAGTAAGTCCTCATTACTTACCGGGGTTACAGTGTCTGTGAGATAGAACCGGAGAGAAGGAAATCCTTTATGGTAGTGATATGGTAGTAAGTCCTCATTACTTACCGGGGTTACAGTGTCTGTGAGATAGAACCGGAGAGAAGGAAATCCTTTATGGTAGTGATATGGTAGTAAGTCCTCATTACTTACCGGGGTTACAGTGTCTGTGAGATAGAACCGGAGAGAAGGAAATCCTTTATGGTAGTGATATGGTAGTAAGTCCTCATTACTTACCGGGGTTACAGTGTCTGTGAGATAGAACCGGAGAGAAGGAAATCCTTTATGGTAGTGATATGGTAGTAAGTCCTCATTACTTACCGGGGTTACAGTGTCTGTGAGATAGAACCGGAGAGAAGGAAATCCTTTATGGTAGTGATATGGTAGTAAGTCCTCATTACTTACCAGGGTTACATTGTCTGTGAGATAGAACCGGAGAGAAGGAAATCCTTTATGGTAGTGATATGGTAGTAAGTCCTCATTACTTACCGGGGTTACAGTGTTTGTGAGATAGAACCGGAGAGAAGGAAATCCTTTATGGTAGTGATATGGTAGTAAGTCCTCATTACTTACCGGGGTTACAGTGTCTGTGAGATAGAACTGGAGAGAAGGAAATCCTTTATGGTAGTGATATGGTAGTAAGTCCTCATTACTTACCGGGGTTACAGTGTCTGTGAGACAGAACCGGAGAGAAGGAAATCCTTTATGGTAGTGATATGGTAGTAAGTCCTCATTACTTACCGGGGTTACAGTGTCTGTGAGATAGAACCGGAGAGAAGGAACTCCTTTATGGTAGTGATATGGTAGTAAGTCCTCATTACTTACCGGGGTTACAGTGTCTGTGAGACAGAACCGGAGAGAAGGAAATCCTTTATGGTAGTGATATGGTAGTAAGTACTCATTACTTACCGGGGTTACAGTGTCTGTGAGATAGAACCGGAGAGAAGGAAATCCTTTATGGTAGTGATATGGTAGTAAGTCCTCATTACTTACCGGGGTTACAGTGTCTGTGAGATAGAACCGGAGAGAAGCAAATCCTTTATGGTAGTGATATGGTAGTAAGTCCTCATTACTTACCGGGGTTACAGTGTCTGTGAGATAGAACCGGAGAGAAGGAAATCCTTTATGGTAGTGATATGGTAGTAAGTCCTCATTACTTACCGGGGTTACAGTGTCTGTGAGATAGAACCGGAGAGAAGGAAATCCTTTATGGTAGTGATATGGTAGTAAGTCCTCATTACCTACCGGGGTTACAGTGTCTGTGAGATAGAACCGGAGAGAAGGAAATCCTTTATGGTAGTGATATGGTAGTAAGTCCTCATTACTTACCGGGGTTACAGTGTCTGTGAGATAGAACCGGAGAGAAGGAAATCCTTTATGGTAGTGATATGGTAGTAAGTCCTCATTACTTACCGGGGTTACAGTGTCTGTGAGATAGAACCGGAGAGAAGGAAATCCTTTATGGTAGTGATATGGTAGTAAGTCCTCATTACTTACCGGGGTTACAGTGTCTGTGAGATAGAACCGGAGAGAAGGAAATCCTTTATGGTAGTGATATGGTAGTAAGTCCTCATTACTTACCGGGGTTACAGTGTCTGTGAGATAGAACCGGAGAGAAGGAAATCCTTTATGGTAGTGATATGGTAGTAAGTCCTCATTACTTACCGGGGTTACAGTGTCTGTGAGATAGAACCGGAGAGAAGGAAATCCTTTATGGTAGTGATATGGTAGTAAGTCCTCATTACTTACCGGGGTTACAGTGTCTGTGAGATAGAACCGGAGAGAAGGAAATCCTTTATGGTAGTGATATGGCAGTAAGTCCTCATTACTTACCGGGGTTACAGTGTCTGTGAGATAGAACCGGAGAGAAGGAAATCCTTTATGGTAGTGATATGGCAGTAAGTCCTCATTACTTACTGGGGTTACAGTGTCTGTGAGATAGAACCGGAAAGAATGAAATCCTTTATGGTAGTGATATGGTAGTAAGTCCTCATTACTTACCGGGGTTACAGTGTCTGTGAGATAGAACCGGAGAGAAGGAAATCCTTTATGGTAGTGATATGGTAGTAAGTCCTCATTACTTACCGGGGTTACAGTGTCTGTGAGATAGAACCAGAGAGAAGGAAATCCTTTATGGTAGTGATATGGTAGTAAGTCCTCATTACTTACCGGGGTTTCAGTGTCTGTGAGATAGAACCGGAGAGATGGAAATCCTATATGGTAGTGATATGGTAGTAAGTTCTCATTACTTACCAGGGTTACATTGTCTGTGAGATAGAACTGGAGAGAAGGAAATCCTTTATGGTAGTGATATGGTAGTAAGTCCTCATTACTTACCGGGGTTACAGTGTTTGTGAGATAGAACCGGAGAGAAGGAAATCCTTTATGGTAGTGATATGGTAGTAAGTCCTCATTACTTACCGGGGTTACATTGTCTGTGAGATAGAACCGGAGAGAAGGAAATCCTTTATGGTAGTGATATGGTAGTAAGTCCTCATTACTTACCGGGGTTACAGAGTCTGTGAGATAGAACCGGAGAGAAGGAAATCCTTTATGGTAGTGATATGGTAGTAAGTCCTCATTACTTACCAGGGTTACATTGTCTGTGAGATAGAACCGGAGAGAAGGAAATCCTTTATGGTAGTGATATGGTAGTAAGTCCTCATTACTTACCGGGGTTACAGTGTTTGTGAGATAGAACTGGAGAGAAGGAAATCCTTTATGGTAGTGATATGGTAGTAAGTCCTCATTACTTACCGGGGTTACAGTGTCTGTGAGATAGAACTGGAGAGAAGGAAATCCTTTATGGTAGTGATATGGTAGTAAGTCCTCATTACTTACCGGGGTTACAGTGTCTGTGAGATAGAACCGGAGAGAAGGAAATCCTTTATGGTAGTGATATGGTAGTAAGTCCTCATTACTTACCGGGGTTACAGTGTCTGTGAGATAGAACCGGAGAGAAGGAAATCCTTTATGGTAGTGATATGGTAGTAAGTCCTCATTACTTACCGGGGTTACAGTGTCTGTGAGATAGAACTGGAGATAAGGAAATCCTTTATGGTAGTGATATGGTAGTAAGTCCTCATTACTTACCGGGGTTACGGTGTCTGTGAGATAGAACCGGAGAGAAGGAAATCCTTTATGGTAGTGATATGGTAGTAAGTCCTCATTACTTACCGGGGTTACAGTGTCTGTGAGATAGAACCGGAGAGAAGGAAATCCTTTATGGTAGTGATATGGTAGTAAGTCCTCATTACTTACCGGGGTTACAGTGTCTGTGAGATAGAACTGGAGAGAAGGAAATCCTTTATGGTAGTGATATGGTAGTAAGTCCTCATTACTTACCGGGGTTACAGTGTCTGTGAGATAGAACCGGAGAGAAGGAAATCCTTTATGGTAGTGATATGGTAGTAAGTCCTCATTACTTACCAGGGTTACAGTGTCTGTGAGATAGAACCCGGGGAGAAGGAAATCCTTTATGGTAGTGATATGGTAGTAAGTCCTCATTACTTACCGGGGTTACATTGTCTGTGAGATAGAACCGGAGAGAAGGAAATCCTTTATGGTAGTGATATGGTAGTAAGTCCTCATTACTTACCGGGGTTACAGTGTCTGTGAGATAGAACCGGAGAGAAGGAAATCCTTTATGGTAGTGATATGGTAGTAAGTCCTCATTACTTACCGGGGTTACAGTGTCTGTGAGATAGAACTGGAGAGAAGGAAATCCTTTATGGTAGTGATATGGTAGTAAGTCCTCATTACTTACCGGGGTTACAGTGTCTGTGAGATAGAACCGGAGAGAAGGAAATCCTTTATGGTAGTGATATGGTAGTAAGTCCTCATTACTTACCGGGTTACAGTGTCTGTGAGATAGAACCGGAGAGATGGAAATCCTTTATGGTAGTGATATGGTAGTAAGTCCTCATTACTAACCGGGGTTACAGTGTCTGTGAGATAGAACCGGAGAGAAGGAAATCCTTTATGGTAGTGATATGGTAGTAAGTCCTCATTACTTACCGGGGTTACAGTGTCTATGAGATAGAACCGGAGAGAAAGAAATCCTTTATGGTAGTGATATGGTAGTAAGTCCTCATTACTTACCGGGGTTACAGTGTCTGTGAGATAGAACCGGAGAGAAGGAAATCCTTTATGGTAGTGATATGGTAGTAAGTCCTCATTACTTACCGGGGTTACAGTGTCTGTGAGATAGAACCGGAGAGAAGGAAATCCTTTATGGTAGTGATATGGTAGTAAGTCCTCATTACTTACCGGGGTTACAGTGTCTGTGAGATAGAACCGGAGAGAAGCAAATCCTTTATGGTAGTGATATGGTAGTAAGTCCTCATTACTTACCGGGGTTACAGTGTCTGTGAGATAGAACCGGAGAGAAGGAAATCCTTTATGGTAGTGATATGGTAGTAAGTCCTCATTACTTACCGAGGTTACAGTGTCTGTGAGATAGAACCGGAGAGAAGGAAATCCTTTATGGTAGTGATATGGTAGTAATTCCTCATTACTTACCAGGGTTACAGTGTCTGTGAGATAGAACCGGAGAGAAGGAAATCCTTTATGGTAGTGATATGGTAGGGTGTCCTCATTACTTACCGAGGTTACAGTGTCTGTGAGATAGAACCGGAGAGAAGGAAATCCTTTATGGTAGTGATATGGTAGTAAGTCCTCATTACTTACCGGGGTTACAGTGTCTGTGAGATAGAACCGGAGAGAAGGAAATCCTTTATGGTAGTGATATGGTAGTAAGTCCTCATTACTTACCGGGGTTACAGTGTCTGTGAGATAGAACCGGAGAGAAGGAAATCCTTTATGGTAGTGATATGGTAGTAAGTCCTCATTACTTACCGGGGTTACAGTGTCTGTGAGATAGAACCGGAGAGAAGGAAATCCTTTATGGTAGTGATATGGTAGTAAGTCCTCATTACTTACCGGGGTTACAGTGTCTGTGAGATAGAACCCGGGGAGAAGGAAATCCTTTATGGTAGTGATATGGTAGTAAGTCCTCATTACTTACCGGGGTTACAGTGTCTGTGAGATAGAACTGGAGAGAAGGAAATCCTTTATGGTAGTGATATGGTAGTAAGTCCTCATTACTTACCGGGGTTACAGTGTCTGTGAGATAGAACCGGAGAGAAGGAAATCCTTTATCGTAGTGATATGGTAGTAAGTCCTCATTACTTACCGGGGTTACAGTGTCTGTGAGATAGAACCGGAGAGAAGGAAATCCTTTATGGTAGTGATATGGTAGTAAGTCCTCATTACTTACCGGGGTTACAGTGTCTGTGAGATAGAACTGGAGAGAAGGAAATCCTTTATGGTAGTGATATGGTAGTAAGTCCTCATTACTTACCGGGGTTACAGTGTCTGTGAGATAGAACCGGAGAGAAGGAAATCCTTTATGGTAGTGATATGGTAGTAAGTCCTCATTACTTACCGGGGTTACAGTGTCTGTGAGATAGAACCCGGGGAGAAGGAAATCCTTTATGGTAGTGATATGGTAGTAAGTCCTCATTACTTACCGGGGTTACAGTGTCTGTGAGATAGAACTGGAGAGAAGGAAATCCTTTATGGTAGTGATATAGTAGTAAGTCCTCATTACTTACCGGGGTTACAGTGTCTGTGAGATAGAACCGGAGAGAAGGAAATCCTTTATGGTAGTGATATGGTAGTAAGTCCTCATTACTTACTGGGGTTACAGTGTCTGTGAGATAGAACCGGAGAGAAGGAACTCCTTTATGGTAGTGATATGGTAGTAAGTCCTCATTACTTACCGGGGTTACAGTGTCTGTGAGATAGAACCGGAGAGAAGGAAATCCTTTATGGTAGTGATATGGTAGTAAGTCCTCATTACTTACCGGGGTTACAGTGTCTGTGAGATAGAACCGGAGAGAAGGAAATCCTTTATGGTAGTGATATGGTAGTAAGTCCTCATTACTTACCGGGGTTACAGTGTCTATGAGATAGAACTGGAGAGAAGGAAATCCTTTATGGTAGTGATATGGTAGTAAGTCCTCATTACTTACCGGGGTTACAGTGTCTGTGAGATAGAACCGGAGAGAAGGAAATCCTTTATGGTAGTGATATGGTGGTAAGTCCTCATTACTTACCAGGGTTACAGTGTCTGTGAGATAGAACCCAGGGAGAAGGAAATCCTTTATGGTAGTGATATGGCAGTAAGTCCTCATTACTTACCGGGGTTACAGTGTCTGTGAGATAGAACTGGAGAGAAGGAAATCCTTTATGGTAGTGATATAGTAGTAAGTCCTCATTACTTACCGGGGTTACAGTGTCTGTGAGATAGAACCGGAGAGAAGGAAATCCTTTATCGTAGTGATATGGTAGTAAGTCCTCAATACTTACCGGGGTTACAGTGTCTGTGAGATAGAACTGGAGAGAAGGAAATCCTTTATGGTAGTGATATGGTAGTAAGTCCTCATTACTTACCAGGGTTACAGTGTCTGTGAGATAGAACTGGAGAGAAGGAAATCCTTTATGGTAGTGATATGGTAGTAAGTCCTCATTACTTACCGGGTTACAGTGTCTGTGAGATAGAACCGGAGAGAAGGAAATCCTTTATGGTAGTGATATGGTAGTAAGTCCTCATTACTAACCGGGGTTACAGTGTCTGTGAGATAGAACCGGAGAGAAGGAAATCCTTTATGGTAGTGATATGGTAGTATGTCCTCATTACTTACCGGGGTTACAGTGTCTGTGAGATAGAACCGGAGAGAAGGAAATCCTTTATGGTAGTGATATGGTAGTAAGTCCTCATTACTTACCGGGGTTACAGTGTTTGTGAGATAGAACCGGAGAGAAGGAAATCCTTTATGGTAGTGATATGGTAGTAAGTCCTCATTACTTACCGGGGTTACAGTGTTTGTGAGATAGAACCGGAGAGAAGGAAATCCTTTATGGTAGTGATATGGTAGTAAGTCCTCATTACTTACCGGGGTTACAGTGTCTGTGAGATAGAACCGGAGAGAAGGAAATCCTTTATGGTAGTGATATGGTAATAAGTCCTCATTACTTACCGGGGTTACAGTGTCTGTGAGATAGAACTGGAGAGAAGGAAATCCTTTATGGTAGTGATATGGTAGTAAGTCCTCATTACTTACCGGGGTTACAGTGTCTGTGAGATAGAACCGGAGAGAAGGAAATCCTTTATGGTAGTGATATGGTAGTAAGTCCTCATTACTTACCGGGTTACAGTGTCTGTGAGATAGAACCGGAGAGAAGGAAATCCTTTATGGTAGTGATATGGTAGTAAGTCCTCATTACTAACCGGGGTTACAGTGTCTGTGAGATAGAACCGGAGAGAAGGAAATCCTTTATGGTAGTGATATGGTAGTAAGTCCTCATTACTTACCGGGGTTACAGTGTCTGTGAGATAGAACCGGAGAGAAAGAAATCCTTTATGGTAGTGATATGGTAGTAAGTCCTCATTACTTACCGGGGTTACAGTGTCTGTGAGATAGAACCGGAGAGAAGGAAATCCTTTATGGTAGTGATATGGTAGTAAGTCCTCATTACTTACCGGGGTTACAGTGTCTGTGAGATAGAACCGGAGAGAAGGAAATCCTTTATGGTAGTGATATGGTAGTAAGTCCTCATTACTTACCGGGGTTACAGTGTCTGTGAGATAGAACCGGAGAGAAGGAAATCCTTTATGGTAGTGATATGGTAGTAAGTCCTCATTACTTACCGAGGTTATAGTGTCTGTGAGATAGAACCGGAGAGAAGGAAATCCTTTATGGTAGTGATATGGTAGTAAGTCCTCATTACTTACCAGGGTTACAGTGTCTGTGAGATAGAACCGGAGAGAAGGAAATCCTTTATGGTAGTGATATGGTAGGGTGTCCTCATTACTTACCGAGGTTACAGTGTCTGTGAGATAGAACCGGAGAGAAGGAAATCCTTTATGGTAGTGATATGGTAGTAAGTCCTCATTACTTACCGGGGTTACAGAGTCTGTGAGATTGAACCGGAGAGAAGGAAATCCTTTATGGTAGTGATATGGTAGTAAGTCCTCATTACTTACCGGGGTTACATTGTCTGTGAGATAGAACCGGAGAGAAGGAAATCCTTTATGGTAGTGATATGGTAGTAAGTCCTCATTACTTACCGGGGTTACAGAGTCTGTGAGATAGAACCGGAGAGAAGGAAATCCTTTATGGTAGTGATATGGTAGTAAGTCCTCATTACTTACCAGGGTTACATTGTCTGTGAGATAGAACCGGAGAGAAGGAAATCCTTTATGGTAGTGATATGGTAGTAAGTCCTCATTACTTACCGGGGTTACAGTGTTTGTGAGATAGAACCGGAGAGAAGGAAATCCTTTATGGTAGTGATATGGTAGTAAGTCCTCATTACTTACCGGGGTTACAGTATCTGTGACATAGAACTGGAGAGAAGGAAATCCTTTATGGTAGTGATATGGTAGTAAGTCCTCATTACTTACTGGGGTTACAGTGTCTGTGAGATAGTACCGGAGAGAAGGAAATCCTTTATGGTAGTGATATGGTAGTAAGTCCTCATTACTTACCGGGGTTACAGTGTCTGTGAGATAGAACCGGAGAGAAGGAAATCCTTTATGGTAGTGATATGGTAGTAAGTCCTCATTACTTACCGGGGTTACAGTGTCTGTGAGATAGAACTGGAGATAAGGAAATCCTTTATGGTAGTGATATGGTAGTAAGTCCTCATTACTTACCGGGGTTACAGAGTCTGTGAGATAGAACCGGAGAGAAGGAAATCCTTTATGGCAGTGATATGGTAGTAAGTCCTCATTACTTACCGGGGTTACAGAGTCTGTGAGATAGAACCGGAGAGAAGGAAATCCTTTATGGTAGTGATATGGTAGTAAGTCCTCATTACTTACCGGGGTTACAGAGTCTGTGAGATAGAACCGGAGAGAAGGAAATCCTTTATGGTAGTGATATGGTAGTAAGTCCTCATTACTTACCGGGGTTACATTGTCTGTGAGATAGAACCGGAGAGAAGGAAATCCTTTATGGTAGTGATATGGTAGTAAGTCCTCATTACTTACCGGGGTTACAGAGTCTGTGAGATAGAACCGGAGAGAAGGAAATCCTTTATGGTAGTGATATGGTAGTAAGTCCTCATTACTTACCAGGGTTACATTGTCTGTGAGATAGAACCGGAGAGAAGGAAATCCTTTATGGTAGTGATATGGTAGTAAGTCCTCATTACTTACCGGGGTTACAGTGTTTGTGAGATAGAACCGGAGAGAAGGAAATCCTTTATGGTAGTGATATGGTAGTAAGTCCTCATTACTTACCGGGGTTACAGTGTCTGTGAGATAGAACTGGAGAGAAGGAAATCCTTTATGGTAGTGATATGGTAGTAAGTCCTCATTACTTACCGGGGTTACAGTGTCTGTGAGATAGAACCGGAGAGAAGGAAATCCTTTATGGTAGTGATATGGTAGTAAGTCCTCATTACTTACCGGGGTTACAGTGTCTGTGAGATAGAACCGGAGAGAAGGAAATCCTTTATGGTAGTGATATGGTAGTAAGTCCTCATTACTTACCGGGGTTACAGTGTCTGTGAGATAGAACTGGAGATAAGGAAATCCTTTATGGTAGTGATATGGTAGTAAGTCCTCATTACTTACCGGGGTTACAGTGTCTGTGAGATAGAACCGGAGAGAAGGAAATCCTTTATGGTAGTGATATGGTAGTAAGTCCTCATTACTTACCGGGGTTACAGTGTCTGTGAGATAGAACCGGAGAGAAGGAAATCCTTTATGGTAGTGATATGGTAGTAAGTCCTCATTACTTACCGGGGTTACAGTGTCTGTGAGATAGAACCGGAGAGAAGGAAATCCTTTATGGTAGTGATATGGTAGTATGTCCTCATTACTTACCGGGGTTACAGTGTCTGTGAGATAGAACCGGAGAGAAGGAAATCCTTTATGGTAGTGATATGGTAGTAAGTCCTCATTACTTACCGGGGTTACAGTGTTTGTGAGATAGAACCGGAGAGAAGGAAATCCTTTATGGTAGTGATATGGTAGTAAGTCCTCATTACTTACCGGGGTTACAGTGTTTGTGAGATAGAACCGGAGAGAAGGAAATCCTTTATGGTAGTGATATGGTAGTAAGTCCTCATTACTTACCGGGGTTACAGTGTCTGTGAGATAGAACCGGAGAGAAGGAAATCCTTTATGGTAGTGATATGGTAATAAGTCCTCATTACTTACCGGGGTTACAGTGTCTGTGAGATAGAACTGGAGAGAAGGAAATCCTTTATGGTAGTGATATGGTAGTAA
Organism: Ascaphus truei; assembly: GCF_040206685.1. Classification (NCBI taxonomy): domain Eukaryota; kingdom Metazoa; phylum Chordata; class Amphibia; order Anura; family Ascaphidae; genus Ascaphus; species Ascaphus truei. The sequence continues at coordinate 113,192,925 of NC_134489.1, read as the reverse complement.
GTCCTCATTACTTACCGGGGTTACAGTGTCTGTGAGATAGAACCGGAGAGAAGGAAATCCTTTATGGTAGTGATATGGTAGTAAGTCCTCATTACTTACCGGGTTACAGTGTCTGTGAGATAGAACCGGAGAGAAGGAAATCCTTTATGGTAGTGATATGGTAGTAAGTCCTCATTACTAACCGGGGTTACAGTGTCTGTGAGATAGAACCGGAGAGAAGGAAATCCTTTATGGTAGTGATATGGTAGTAAGTCCTCATTACTTACCGGGGTTACAGTGTCTGTGAGATAGAACCGGAGAGAAAGAAATCCTTTATGGTAGTGATATGGTAGTAAGTCCTCATTACTTACCGGGGTTACAGTGTCTGTGAGATAGAACCGGAGAGAAGGAAATCCTTTATGGTAGTGATATGGTAGTAAGTCCTCATTACTTACCGGGGTTACAGTGTCTGTGAGATAGAACCGGAGAGAAGGAAATCCTTTATGGTAGTGATATGGTAGTAAGTCCTCATTACTTACCGGGGTTACAGTGTCTGTGAGATAGAACCGGAGAGAAGGAAATCCTTTATGGTAGTGATATGGTAGTAAGTCCTCATTACTTACCGAGGTTATAGTGTCTGTGAGATAGAACCGGAGAGAAGGAAATCCTTTATGGTAGTGATATGGTAGTAAGTCCTCATTACTTACCAGGGTTACAGTGTCTGTGAGATAGAACCGGAGAGAAGGAAATCCTTTATGGTAGTGATATGGTAGGGTGTCCTCATTACTTACCGAGGTTACAGTGTCTGTGAGATAGAACCGGAGAGAAGGAAATCCTTTATGGTAGTGATATGGTAGTAAGTCCTCATTACTTACCGGGGTTACAGAGTCTGTGAGATTGAACCGGAGAGAAGGAAATCCTTTATGGTAGTGATATGGTAGTAAGTCCTCATTACTTACCGGGGTTACATTGTCTGTGAGATAGAACCGGAGAGAAGGAAATCCTTTATGGTAGTGATATGGTAGTAAGTCCTCATTACTTACCGGGGTTACAGAGTCTGTGAGATAGAACCGGAGAGAAGGAAATCCTTTATGGTAGTGATATGGTAGTAAGTCCTCATTACTTACCAGGGTTACATTGTCTGTGAGATAGAACCGGAGAGAAGGAAATCCTTTATGGTAGTGATATGGTAGTAAGTCCTCATTACTTACCGGGGTTACAGTGTTTGTGAGATAGAACCGGAGAGAAGGAAATCCTTTATGGTAGTGATATGGTAGTAAGTCCTCATTACTTACCGGGGTTACAGTATCTGTGACATAGAACTGGAGAGAAGGAAATCCTTTATGGTAGTGATATGGTAGTAAGTCCTCATTACTTACTGGGGTTACAGTGTCTGTGAGATAGAACCGGAGAGAAGGAAATCCTTTATGGTAGTGATATGGTAGTAAGTCCTCATTACTTACCGGGGTTACAGTGTCTGTGAGATAGAACCGGAGAGAAGGAAATCCTTTATGGTAGTGATATGGTAGTAAGTCCTCATTACTTACCGGGGTTACAGTGTCTGTGAGATAGAACTGGAGATAAGGAAATCCTTTATGGTAGTGATATGGTAGTAAGTCCTCATTACTTACTGGGGTTACAGTGTCTGTGAGATAGAACCGGAGAGAAGGAAATCCTTTATGGTAGTGATATGGTAGTAAGTCCTCATTACTTACCGGGGTTACAGAGTCTGTGAGATAGAACCGGAGAGAAGGAAATCCTTTATGGCAGTGATATGGTAGTAAGTCCTCATTACTTACCGGGGTTACAGAGTCTGTGAGATAGAACCGGAGAGAAGGAAATCCTTTATGGTAGTGATATGGTAGTAAGTCCTCATTACTTACCGGGGTTACAGAGTCTGTGAGATAGAACCGGAGAGAAGGAAATCCTTTATGGTAGTGATATGGTAGTAAGTCCTCATTACTTACCGGGGTTACATTGTCTGTGAGATAGAACCGGAGAGAAGGAAATCCTTTATGGTAGTGATATGGTAGTAAGTCCTCATTACTTACCGGGGTTACAGAGTCTGTGAGATAGAACCGGAGAGAAGGAAATCCTTTATGGTAGTGATATGGTAGTAAGTCCTCATTACTTACCAGGGTTACATTGTCTGTGAGATAGAACCGGAGAGAAGGAAATCCTTTATGGTAGTGATATGGTAGTAAGTCCTCATTACTTACCGGGGTTACAGTGTTTGTGAGATAGAACCGGAGAGAAGGAAATCCTTTATGGTAGTGATATGGTAGTAAGTCCTCATTACTTACCGGGGTTACAGTGTCTGTGAGATAGAACTGGAGAGAAGGAAATCCTTTATGGTAGTGATATGGTAGTAAGTCCTCATTACTTACCGGGGTTACAGTGTCTGTGAGATAGAACCGGAGAGAAGGAAATCCTTTATGGTAGTGATATGGTAGTAAGTCCTCATTACTTACCGGGGTTACAGTGTCTGTGAGATAGAACCGGAGAGAAGGAAATCCTTTATGGTAGTGATATGGTAGTAAGTCCTCATTACTTACCGGGGTTACAGTGTCTGTGAGATAGAACTGGAGATAAGGAAATCCTTTATGGTAGTGATATGGTAGTAAGTCCTCATTACTTACCGGGGTTACAGTGTCTGTGAGATAGAACCGGAGAGAAGGAAATCCTTTATGGTAGTGATATGGTAGTAAGTCCTCATTACTTACCGGGGTTACAGTGTCTGTGAGATAGAACCGGAGAGAAGGAAATCCTTTATGGTAGTGATATGGTAGTAAGTCCTCATTACTTACCGGGGTTACAGTGTCTGTGAGATAGAACCGGAGAGAAGGAAATCCTTTATGGTAGTGATATGGTAGTATGTCCTCATTACTTACCGGGGTTACAGTGTCTGTGAGATAGAACCGGAGAGAAGGAAATCCTTTATGGTAGTGATATGGTAGTAAGTCCTCATTACTTACCGGGGTTACAGTGTTTGTGAGATAGAACCGGAGAGAAGGAAATCCTTTATGGTAGTGATATGGTAGTAAGTCCTCATTACTTACCGGGGTTACAGTGTTTGTGAGATAGAACCGGAGAGAAGGAAATCCTTTATGGTAGTGATATGGTAGTAAGTCCTCATTACTTACCGGGGTTACAGTGTCTGTGAGATAGAACCGGAGAGAAGGAAATCCTTTATGGTAGTGATATGGTAATAAGTCCTCATTACTTACCGGGGTTACAGTGTCTGTGAGATAGAACTGGAGAGAAGGAAATCCTTTATGGTAGTGATATGGTAGTAAGTCCTCATTACTTACCGGGGTTACAGTGTCTGTGAGATAGAACCGGAGAGAAGGAAATCCTTTATGGTAGTGATATGGTAGTAAGTCCTCATTACTTACCGGGTTACAGTGTCTGTGAGATAGAACCGGAGAGAAGGAAATCCTTTATGGTAGTGATATGGTAGTAAGTCCTCATTACTAACCGGGGTTACAGTGTCTGTGAGATAGAACCGGAGAGAAGGAAATCCTTTATGGTAGTGATATGGTAGTAAGTCCTCATTACTTACCGGGGTTACAGTGTCTGTGAGATAGAACCGGAGAGAAAGAAATCCTTTATGGTAGTGATATGGTAGTAAGTCCTCATTACTTACCGGGGTTACAGTGTCTGTGAGATAGAACCGGAGAGAAGGAAATCCTTTATGGTAGTGATATGGTAGTAAGTCCTCATTACTTACCGGGGTTACAGTGTCTGTGAGATAGAACCGGAGAGAAGGAAATCCTTTATGGTAGTGATATGGTAGTAAGTCCTCATTACTTACCGGGGTTACAGTGTCTGTGAGATAGAACCGGAGAGAAGGAAATCCTTTATGGTAGTGATATGGTAGTAAGTCCTCATTACTTACCGAGGTTATAGTGTCTGTGAGATAGAACCGGAGAGAAGGAAATCCTTTATGGTAGTGATATGGTAGTAAGTCCTCATTACTTACCAGGGTTACAGTGTCTGTGAGATAGAACCGGAGAGAAGGAAATCCTTTATGGTAGTGATATGGTAGGGTGTCCTCATTACTTACCGAGGTTACAGTGTCTGTGAGATAGAACCGGAGAGAAGGAAATCCTTTATGGTAGTGATATGGTAGTAAGTCCTCATTACTTACCGGGGTTACAGAGTCTGTGAGATTGAACCGGAGAGAAGGAAATCCTTTATGGTAGTGATATGGTAGTAAGTCCTCATTACTTACCGGGGTTACATTGTCTGTGAGATAGAACCGGAGAGAAGGAAATCCTTTATGGTAGTGATATGGTAGTAAGTCCTCATTACTTACCGGGGTTACAGAGTCTGTGAGATAGAACCGGAGAGAAGGAAATCCTTTATGGTAGTGATATGGTAGTAAGTCCTCATTACTTACCAGGGTTACATTGTCTGTGAGATAGAACCGGAGAGAAGGAAATCCTTTATGGTAGTGATATGGTAGTAAGTCCTCATTACTTACCGGGGTTACAGTGTTTGTGAGATAGAACCGGAGAGAAGGAAATCCTTTATGGTAGTGATATGGTAGTAAGTCCTCATTACTTACCGGGGTTACAGTATCTGTGACATAGAACTGGAGAGAAGGAAATCCTTTATGGTAGTGATATGGTAGTAAGTCCTCATTACTTACTGGGGTTACAGTGTCTGTGAGATAGAACCGGAGAGAAGGAAATCCTTTATGGTAGTGATATGGTAGTAAGTCCTCATTACTTACCGGGGTTACAGTGTCTGTGAGATAGAACCGGAGAGAAGGAAATCCTTTATGGTAGTGATATGGTAGTAAGTCCTCATTACTTACCGGGGTTACAGTGTCTGTGAGATAGAACTGGAGATAAGGAAATCCTTTATGGTAGTGATATGGTAGTAAGTCCTCATTACTTACTGGGGTTACAGTGTCTGTGAGATAGAACCGGAGAGAAGGAAATCCTTTATGGTAGTGATATGGTAGTAAGTCCTCATTACTTACCGGGGTTACAGAGTCTGTGAGATAGAACCGGAGAGAAGGAAATCCTTTATGGCAGTGATATGGTAGTAAGTCCTCATTACTTACCGGGGTTACAGAGTCTGTGAGATAGAACCGGAGAGAAGGAAATCCTTTATGGTAGTGATATGGTAGTAAGTCCTCATTACTTACCGGGGTTACAGAGTCTGTGAGATAGAACCGGAGAGAAGGAAATCCTTTATGGTAGTGATATGGTAGTAAGTCCTCATTACTTACCGGGGTTACATTGTCTGTGAGATAGAACCGGAGAGAAGGAAATCCTTTATGGTAGTGATATGGTAGTAAGTCCTCATTACTTACCGGGGTTACAGAGTCTGTGAGATAGAACCGGAGAGAAGGAAATCCTTTATGGTAGTGATATGGTAGTAAGTCCTCATTACTTACCAGGGTTACATTGTCTGTGAGATAGAACCGGAGAGAAGGAAATCCTTTATGGTAGTGATATGGTAGTAAGTCCTCATTACTTACCGGGGTTACAGTGTTTGTGAGATAGAACCGGAGAGAAGGAAATCCTTTATGGTAGTGATATGGTAGTAAGTCCTCATTACTTACCGGGGTTACAGTGTCTGTGAGATAGAACTGGAGAGAAGGAAATCCTTTATGGTAGTGATATGGTAGTAAGTCCTCATTACTTACCGGGGTTACAGTGTCTGTGAGATAGAACCGGAGAGAAGGAAATCCTTTATGGTAGTGATATGGTAGTAAGTCCTCATTACTTACCGGGGTTACAGTGTCTGTGAGATAGAACCGGAGAGAAGGAAATCCTTTATGGTAGTGATATGGTAGTAAGTCCTCATTACTTACCGGGGTTACAGTGTCTGTGAGATAGAACTGGAGATAAGGAAATCCTTTATGGTAGTGATATGGTAGTAAGTCCTCATTACTTACCGGGGTTACAGTGTCTGTGAGATAGAACCGGAGAGAAGGAAATCCTTTATGGTAGTGATATGGTAGTAAGTCCTCATTACTTACCGGGGTTACAGTGTCTGTGAGATAGAACCGGAGAGAAGGAAATCCTTTATGGTAGTGATATGGTAGTAAGTCCTCATTACTTACCGGGGTTACAGTGTCTGTGAGATAGAACTGGAGAGAAGGAAATCCTTTATGGTAGTGATATGGTAGTAAGTCCTCATTACTTACCGGGGTTACAGTGTCTGTGAGATAGAACCGGAGAGAAGGAAATCCTTTATGGTAGTGATATGGTAGTAAGTCCTCATTACTTACCAGGGTTACAGTGTCTGTGAGATAGAACCCGGGGAGAAGGAAATCCTTTATGGTAGTGATATGGTAGTAAGTCCTCATTACTTACCGGGGTTACATTGTCTGTGAGATAGAACCGGAGAGAAGGAAATCCTTTATGGTAGTGATATGGTAGTAAGTCCTCATTACTTACCGGGGTTACAGTGTCTGTGAGATAGAACCGGAGAGAAGGAAATCCTTTATGGTAGTGATATGGTAGTAAGTCCTCATTACTTACCGGGGTTACAGTGTCTGTGAGATAGAACTGGAGAGAAGGAAATCCTTTATGGTAGTGATATGGTAGTAAGTCCTCATTACTTACTGGGGTTACAGTGTCTGTGAGATAGAACCGGAGAGAAGGAAATCCTTTATGGTAGTGATATGGTAGTAAGTCCTCATTACTTACCGGGTTACAGTGTCTGTGAGATAGAACCGGAGAGATGGAAATCCTTTATGGTAGTGATATGGTTGTAAGTCCTCATTACTAACCGGGGTTACAGTGTCTGTGAGATAGAACCGGAGAGAAGGAAATCCTTTATGGTAGTGATATGGTAGTAAGTCCTCATTACTTACCGGGGTTACAGTGTCTGTGAGATAGAACCGGAGAGAAAGAAATCCTTTATGGTAGTGATATGGTAGTAAGTCCTCATTACTTACCGGGGTTACAGTGTCTGTGAGATAGAACCGGAGAGAAGGAAATCCTTTATGGTAGTGATATGGTAGTAAGTCCTCATTACTTACCGGGGTTACAGTGTCTGTGAGATAGAACCGGAGAGAAGGAAATCCTTTATGGTAGTGATATGGTAGTAAGTCCTCATTACTTACCGGGGTTACAGTGTCTGTGAGATAGAACCGGAGAGAAGCAAATCCTTTATGGTAGTGATATGGTAGTAAGTCCTCATTACTTACCGGGGTTACAGTTTCTGTGAGATAGAACCGGAGAGAAGGAAATCCTTTATGGTAGTGATATGGTAGTAAGTCCTCATTACTTACCGAGGTTACAGTGTCTGTGAGATAGAACCGGAGAGAAGGAAATCCTTTATGGTAGTGATATGGTAGTAATTCCTCATTACTTACCAGGGTTACAGTGTCTGTGAGATAGAACCGGAGAGAAGGAAATCCTTTATGGTAGTGATATGGTAGGGTGTCCTCATTACTTACCGAGGTTACAGTGTCTGTGAGATAGAACCGGAGAGAAGGAAATCCTTTATGGTAGTGATATGGTAGTAAGTCCTCATTACTTACCGGGGTTACAGTGTCTGTGAGATAGAACCGGAGAGAAGGAAATCCTTTATGGTAGTGATATGGTAGTAAGTCCTCATTACTTACCGGGGTTACAGTGTCTGTGAGATAGAACCGGAGAGAAGGAAATCCTTTATGGTAGTGATATGGTAGTAAGTCCTCATTACTTACCGGGGTTACAGTGTCTGTGAGATAGAACCGGAGAGAAGGAAATCCTTTATGGTAGTGATATGGTAGTAAGTCCTCATTACTTACCGGGGTTACAGTGTCTGTGAGATAGAACCCGGGGAGAAGGAAATCCTTTATGGTAGTGATATGGTAGTAAGTCCTCATTACTTACCGGGGTTACAGTGTCTGTGAGATAGAACTGGAGAGAAGGAAATCCTTTATGGTAGTGATATGGTAGTAAGTCCTCATTACTTACCGGGGTTACAGTGTCTGTGAGATAGAACCGGAGAGAAGGAAATCCTTTATCGTAGTGATATGGTAGTAAGTCCTCATTACTTACCGGGGTTACAGTGTCTGTGAGATAGAACTGGAGAGAAGGAAATCCTTTATGGTAGTGATATGGTAGTAAGTCCTCATTACTTACCGGGGTTACAGTGTCTGTGAGATAGAACCGGAGAGAAGGAAATCCTTTATCGTAGTGATATGGTAGTAAGTCCTCATTACTTACCGGGGTTACAGTGTCTGTGAGATAGAACCGGAGAGAAGGAAATCCTTTATGGTAGTGATATGGTAGTAAGTCCTCATTACTTACCGGGGTTACAGTGTCTGTGAGATAGAACTGGAGATAAGGAAATCCTTTATGGTAGTGATATGGTAGTAAGTCCTCATTACTTACCGGGGTTACAGTGTCTGTGAGATAGAACCGGAGAGAAGGAAATCCTTTATGGTAGTGATATGGTAGTAAGTCCTCATTACTTACCGGGGTTACAGTGTCTGTGAGATAGAACCGGAGAGAAGGAAATCCTTTATGGTAGTGATATGGTAGTAAGTCCTCATTACTTACCGGGGTTACAGTGTCTGTGAGATAGAACTGGAGAGAAGGAAATCCTTTATGGTAGTGATATGGTAGTAAGTCCTCATTACTTACCGGGGTTACAGTGTCTGTGAGATAGAACCGGAGAGAAGGAAATCCTTTATGGTAGTGATATGGTAGTAAGTCCTCATTACTTACCAGGGTTACAGTGTCTGTGAGATAGAACCCGGGGAGAAGGAAATCCTTTATGGTAGTGATATGGTAGTAAGTCCTCATTACTTACCGGGGTTACATTGTCTGTGAGATAGAACCGGAGAGAAGGAAATCCTTTATGGTAGTGATATGGTAGTAAGTCCTCATTACTTACCGGGGTTACAGTGTCTGTGAGATAGAACCGGAGAGAAGGAAATCCTTTATGGTAGTGATATGGTAGTAAGTCCTCATTACTTACCGGGGTTACAGTGTCTGTGAGATAGAACTGGAGAGAAGGAAATCCTTTATGGTAGTGATATGGTAGTAAGTCCTCATTACTTACTGGGGTTACAGTGTCTGTGAGATAGAACCGGAGAGAAGGAAATCCTTTATGGTAGTGATATGGTAGTAAGTCCTCATTACTTACCGGGTTACAGTGTCTGTGAGATAGAACCGGAGAGATGGAAATCCTTTATGGTAGTGATATGGTTGTAAGTCCTCATTACTAACCGGGGTTACAGTGTCTGTGAGATAGAACCGGAGAGAAGGAAATCCTTTATGGTAGTGATATGGTAGTAAGTCCTCATTACTTACCGGGGTTACAGTGTCTGTGAGATAGAACCGGAGAGAAAGAAATCCTTTATGGTAGTGATATGGTAGTAAGTCCTCATTACTTACCGGGGTTACAGTGTCTGTGAGATAGAACCGGAGAGAAGGAAATCCTTTATGGTAGTGATATGTTAGTAAGTCCTCATTACTTACCGGGGTTACAGTGTCTGTGAGATAGAACCGGAGAGAAGGAAATCCTTTATGGTAGTGATATGGTAGTAAGTCCTCATTACTTACCGGGGTTACAGTGTCTGTGAGATAGAACCGGAGAGAAGCAAATCCTTTATGGTAGTGATATGGTAGTAAGTCCTCATTACTTACCGGGGTTACAGTTTCTGTGAGATAGAACCGGAGAGAAGGAAATCCTTTATGGTAGTGATATGGTAGTAAGTCCTCATTACTTACCGAGGTTACAGTGTCTGTGAGATAGAACCGGAGAGAAGGAAATCCTTTATGGTAGTGATATGGTAGTAATTCCTCATTACTTACCAGGGTTACAGTGTCTGTGAGATAGAACCGGAGAGAAGGAAATCCTTTATGGTAGTGATATGGTAGGGTGTCCTCATTACTTACCGAGGTTACAGTGTCTGTGAGATAGAACCGGAGAGAAGGAAATCCTTTATGGTAGTGATATGGTAGTAAGTCCTCATTACTTACCGGGGTTACAGTGTCTGTGAGATAGAACCGGAGAGAAGGAAATCCTTTATGGTAGTGATATGGTAGTAAGTCCTCATTACTTACCGGGGTTACAGTGTCTGTGAGATAGAACCGGAGAGAAGGAAATCCTTTATGGTAGTGATATGGTAGTAAGTCCTCATTACTTACCGGGGTTACAGTGTCTGTGAGATAGAACCGGAGAGAAGGAAATCCTTTATGGTAGTGATATGGTAGTAAGTCCTCATTACTTACCGGGGTTACAGTGTCTGTGAGATAGAACCCGGGGAGAAGGAAATCCTTTATGGTAGTGATATGGTAGTAAGTCCTCATTACTTACCGGGGTTACAGTGTCTGTGAGATAGAACTGGAGAGAAGGAAATCCTTTATGGTAGTGATATGGTAGTAAGTCCTCATTACTTACCGGGGTTACAGTGTCTGTGAGATAGAACCGGAGAGAAGGAAATCCTTTATCGTAGTGATATGGTAGTAAGTCCTCATTACTTACCGGGGTTACAGTGTCTGTGAGATAGAACTGGAGAGAAGGAAATCCTTTATGGTAGTGATATGGTAGTAAGTCCTCATTACTTACCGGGGTTACAGTGTCTGTGAGATAGAACCGGAGAGAAGGAAATCCTTTATCGTAGTGATATGGTAGTAAGTCCTCATTACTTACCGGGGTTACAGTGTCTGTGAGATAGAACCGGAGAGAAGGAAATCCTTTATGGTAGTGATATGGTAGTAAGTCCTCATTACTTACCGGGGTTACAGTGTCTGTGAGATAGAACTGGAGAGAAGGAAATCCTTTATGGTAGTGATATGGTAGTAAGTCCTCATTACTTACCGGGGTTACAGTGTCTGTGAGATAGAACCGGAGAGAAGGAAATCCTTTATGGTAGTGATATGGTAGTAAGTCCTCATTACTTACCGGGGTTACAGTGTCTGTGAGATAGAACCCGGGGAGAAGGAAATCCTTTATGGTAGTGATATGGTAGTAAGTCCTCATTACTTACCGGGGTTACAGTGTCTGTGAGATAGAACTGGAGAGAAGGAAATCCTTTATGGTAGTGATATAGTAGTAAGTCCTCATTACTTACCGGGGTTACAGTGTCTGTGAGATAGAACCGGAGAGAAGGAAATCCTTTATGGTAGTGATATGGTAGTAAGTCCTCATTACTTACTGGGGTTACAGTGTCTGTGAGATAGAACCGGAGAGAAGGAACTCCTTTATGGTAGTGATATGGTAGTAAGTCCTCATTACTTACCGGGGTTACAGTGTCTGTGAGATAGAACCGGAGAGAAGGAAATCCTTTATGGTAGTGATATGGTAGTAAGTCCTCATTACTTACCGGGGTTACAGTGTCTGTGAGATAGAACCGGAGAGAAGGAAATCCTTTATGGTAGTGATATGGTAGTAAGTCCTCATTACTTACCGGGGTTACAGTGTCTATGAGATAGAACTGGAGAGAAGGAAATCCTTTATGGTAGTGATATGGTAGTAAATCCTCATTACTTACCGGGGTTACAGTGTCTGTGAGATAGAACCGGAGAGAAGGAAATCCTTTATGGTAGTGATATGGTGGTAAGTCCTCATTACTTACCAGGGTTACAGTGTCTGTGAGATAGAACCCAGGGAGAAGGAAATCCTTTATGGTAGTGATATGGTAGTAAGTCCTCATTACTTACCGGGGTTACAGTGTCTGTGAGATAGAACCGGAGAGAAGGAAATCCTTTATCGTAGTGATATGGTAGTAAGTCCTCATTACTTACCGGGGTTACAGTGTCTGTGAGATAGAACCGGAGAGAAGGAAATCCTTTATGGTAGTGATATGGTAGTAAGTCCTCATTACTTACCAGGGTTACAGTGTCTGTGAGATAGAACTGGAGAGAAGGAAATCCTTTATGGTAGTGATATGGTAGTAAGTCCTCATTACTTACCGGGGTTACAGTGTCTGTGAGATAGAACCGGAGAGAAGGAAATCCTTTATGGTAGTGATATGGTAGTAAGTCCTCATTACTTACCGGGTTACAGTGTCTGTGAGATAGAACCGGAGAGAAGGAAATCCTTTATGGTAGTGATATGGTAGTAAGTCCTCATTACTAACCGGGGTTACAGTGTCTGTGAGATAGAACCGGAGAGAAGGAAATCCTTTATGGTAGTGATATGGTAGTATGTCCTCATTACTTACCGGGGTTACAGTGTCTGTGAGATAGAACCGGAGAGAAGGAAATCCTTTATGGTAGTGATATGGTAGTAAGTCCTCATTACTTACCGGGGTTACAGTGTTTGTGAGATAGAACCGGAGAGAAGGAAATCCTTTATGGTAGTGATATGGTAGTAAGTCCTCATTACTTACCGGGGTTACAGTGTCTGTGAGATAGAACCGGAGAGAAGGAAATCCTTTATGGTAGTGATATGGTAGGGTGTCCTCATTACTTACCGAGGTTACAGTGTCTGTGAGATAGAACCGGAGAGAAGGAAATCCTTTATGGTAGTGATATGGTAGTAAGTCCTCATTACTTACCGGGGTTACAGAGTCTGTGAGATTGAACCGGAGAGAAGGAAATCCTTTATGGTAGTGATATGGTAGTATGTCCTCATTACTTACCGGGGTTACATTGTCTGTGAGATAGAACCGGGAGAGAAGGAAATCCTTTATGGTAGTGATATGGTAGTAAGTCCTCATTACTTACCGGGGTTACAGAGTCTGTGAGATAGAACCGGAGAGAAGGAAATCCTTTATGGTAGTGATATGGTAGTAAGTCCTCATTACTTACCAGGGTTACATTGTCTGTGAGATAGAACCGGAGAGAAGGAAATCCTTTATGGTAGTGATATGGTAGTAAGTCCTCATTACTTACCGGGGTTACAGTGTTTGTGAGATAGAACCGGAGAGAAGGAAATCCTTTATGGTAGTGATATGGTAGTAAGTCCTCATTACTTACCGGGGTTACAGTATCTGTGAGATAGAACTGGAGAGAAGGAAATCCTTTATGGTAGTGATATGGTAGTAAGTCCTCATTACTTACTGGGGTTACAGTGTCTGTGAGATAGAAACGGAGAGAAGGAAATCCTTTATGGTAGTGATATGGTAGTAAGTCCTCATTACTTACCGGGGTTACAGTGTCTGTGAGATAGAACCGGAGAGAAGGAAATCCTTTATGGTAGTGATATGGTAGTAAGTCCTCATTACTTACCGGGGTTACAGTGTCTGTGAGATAGAACTGGAGATAAGGAAATCCTTTATGGTAGTGATATGGTAGTAAGTCCTCATTACTTACTGGGGTTACAGTGTCTGTGAGATAGAACCGGAGAGAAGGAAATCCTTTATGGTAGTGATATGGTAGTAAGTCCTCATTACTTACCGGGGTTACAGAGTCTGTGAGATAGAACCGGAGAGAAGGAAATCCTTTATGGTAGTGATATGGTAGTAAGTCCTCATTACTTACCGGGGTTACAGAGTCTGTGAGATAGAACCGGAGAGAAGGAAATCCTTTATGGTAGTGATATGGTAGTAAGTCCTCATTACTTACCGGGGTTACAGAGTCTGTGAGATAGAACCGGAGAGAAGGAAATCCTTTATGGTAGTGATATGGTAGTAAGTCCTCATTACTTACCGGGGTTACATTGTCTGTGAGATAGAACCGGAGAGAAGGAAATCCTTTATGTTAGTGATATGGTAGTAAGTCCTCATTACTTACCGGGGTTACAGAGTCTGTGAGATAGAACCGGAGAGAAGGAAATCCTTTATGGTAGTGATATGGTAGTAAGTCCTCATTACTTACCAGGGTTACATTGTCTGTGAGATAGAACCGGAGAGAAGGAAATCCTTTATGGTAGTGATATGGTAGTAAGTCCTCATTACTTACCGGGGTTACAGTGTTTGTGAGATAGAACCGGAGAGAAGGAAATCCTTTATGGTAGTGATATGGTAGTAAGTCCTCATTACTTACCGGGGTTACAGTGTCTGTGAGATAGAACTGGAGAGAAGGAAATCCTTTATGGTAGTGATATGGTAGTAAGTCCTCATTACTTACCGGGGTTACAGAGTCTGTGAGATAGAACCGGAGAGAAGGAAATCCTTTATGGTAGTGATATGGTAGTAAGTCCTCATTACTTACCGGGGTTACAGTGTCTGTGAGATAGAACCGGAGAGAAGGAAATCCTTTATGGTAGTGATATGGTAGTAAGTCCTCATTACTTACCGGGGTTACAGAGTCTGTGAGATAGAACCGGAGAGAAGGAAATCCTTTATGGTAGTGATATGGTAGTAAGTCCTCATTACTTACCAGGGTTACATTGTCTGTGAGATAGAACCGGAGAGAAGGAAATCCTTTATGGTAGTGATATGGTAGTAAGTCCTCATTACTTACCGGGGTTACAGTGTTTGTGAGATAGAACCGGAGAGAAGGAAATCCTTTATGGTAGTGATATGGTAGTAAGTCCTCATTACTTACCGGGGTTACAGTGTCTGTGAGATAGAACTGGAGAGAAGGAAATCCTTTATGGTAGTGATATGGTAGTAAGTCCTCATTACTTACCGGGGTTACAGTGTCTGTGAGATAGAACCGGAGAGAAGGAAATCCTTTATGGTAGTGATATGGTAGTAAGTCCTCATTACTTACCGGGGTTACAGTGTCTGTGAGATAGAACCGGAGAGAAGGAAATCCTTTATGGTAGTGATATGGTAGTAAGTCCTCATTACTTACCAGGGTTACAGTGTCTGTGAGATAGAACTGGAGATAAGGAAATCCTTTATGGTAGTGATATGGTAGTAAGTCCTCATTACTTACCGGGGTTACAGTGTCTGTGAGATAGAACCGGAGAGAAGGAAATCCTTTATGGTAGTGATATGGTAGTAAGTCCTCATTACTTACCGGGGTTACAGTGTCTGTGAGATAGAACCGGAGAGAAGGAAATCCTTTATGGTAGTGATATGGTAGTAAGTCCTCATTACTTACCGGGGTTACAGTGTCTGTGAGATAGAACTGGAGAGAAGGAAATCCTTTATGGTAGTGATATGGTAGTAAGTCCTCATTACTTACCGGGGTTACAGTGTCTGTGAGATAGAACCGGAGAGAAGGAAATCCTTTATGGTAGTGATATGGTAGTAAGTCCTCATTACTTACCAGGGTTACAGTGTCTGTGAGATAGAACCCGGGGAGAAGGAAATCCTTTATGGTAGTGATATGGTAGTAAGTCCTCATTACTTACCGGGGTTACATTGTCTGTGAGATAGAACCGGAGAGAAGGAAATCCTTTATGGTAGTGATATGGTAGTAAGTCCTCATTACTTACCGGGGTTACAGAGTCTGTGAGATAGAACCGGAGAGAAGGAAATCCTTTATGGTAGTGATATGGTAGTAAGTCCTCATTACTTACCAGGGTTACATTGTCTGTGAGATAGAACCGGAGAGAAGGAAATCCTTTATGGTAGTGATATGGTAGTAAGTCCTCATTACTTACCGGGGTTACAGTGTTTGTGAGATAGAACCGGAGAGAAGGAAATCCTTTATGGTAGTGATATGGTAGTAAGTCCTCATTACTTACCGGGGTTACAGTGTCTGTGAGATAGAACTGGAGAGAAGGAAATCCTTTATGGTAGTGATATGGTAGTAAGTCCTCATTACTTACCGGGGTTACAGTGTCTGTGAGATAGAACCGGAGAGAAGGAAATCCTTTATGGTAGTGATATGGTAGTAAGTCCTCATTACTTACCGGGGTTACAGTGTCTGTGAGATAGAACCGGAGAGAAGGAAATCCTTTATGGTAGTGATATGGTAGTAAGTCCTCATTACTTACCAGGGTTACAGTGTCTGTGAGATAGAACTGGAGATAAGGAAATCCTTTATGGTAGTGATATGGTAGTAAGTCCTCATTACTTACCGGGGTTACAGTGTCTGTGAGATAGAACCGGAGAGAAGGAAATCCTTTATGGTAGTGATATGGTAGTAAGTCCTCATTACTTACCGGGGTTACAGTGTCTGTGAGATAGAACCGGAGAGAAGGAAATCCTTTATGGTAGTGATATGGTAGTAAGTCCTCATTACTTACCGGGGTTACAGTGTCTGTGAGATAGAACTGGAGAGAAGGAAATCCTTTATGGTAGTGATATGGTAGTAAGTCCTCATTACTTACCGGGGTTACAGTGTCTGTGAGATAGAACCGGAGAGAAGGAAATCCTTTATGGTAGTGATATGGTAGTAAGTCCTCATTACTTACCAGGGTTACAGTGTCTGTGAGATAGAACCCGGGGAGAAGGAAATCCTTTATGGTAGTGATATGGTAGTAAGTCCTCATTACTTACCGGGGTTACATTGTCTGTGAGATAGAACCGGAGAGAAGGAAATCCTTTATGGTAGTGATATGGTAGTAAGTCCTCATTACTTACCGGGGTTACAGTGTCTGTGAGATAGAACCGGAGAGAAGGAAATCCTTTATGGTAGTGATATGGTAGTAAGTCCTCATTACTTACCGGGGTTACAGTGTCTGTGAGATAGAACTGGAGAGAATGAAATCCTTTATGGTAGTGATATGGTAGTAAGTCCTCATTACTTACCGGGGTTACAGTGTCTGTGAGATAGAACCGGAGAGAAGGAAATCCTTTATGGTAGTGATATGGTAGTAAGTCCTCATTACTTACCGGGTTACAGTGTCTGTGAGATAGAACCGGAGAGATGGAAATCCTTTATGGTAGTGATATGGTAGTAAGTCCTCATTACTAACCGGGGTTACAGTGTCTGTGAGATAGAACCGGAGAGAAGGAAATCCTTTATGGTAGTGATATGGTAGTAAGTCCTCATTACTTACCGGGGTTACAGTGTCTGTGAGATAGAACCGGAGAGAAAGAAATCCTTTATGGTAGTGATATGGTAGTAAGTCCTCATTACTTACCGGGGTTACAGTGTCTGTGAGATAGAACCGGAGAGAAGGAAATCCTTTATGGTAGTGATATGGTAGTAAGTCCTCATTACTTACCGGGGTTACAGTGTCTGTGAGATAGAACCGGAGAGAAGCAAATCCTTTATGGTAGTGATATGGTAGTAAGTCCTCATTACTTACCGGGGTTACAGTGTCTGTGAGATAGAACCGGAGAGAAGGAAATCCTTTATGGTAGTGATATGGTAGTAAGTCCTCATTACTTACCGGGGTTACAGTGTCTGTGAGATAGAACCGGAGAGAAGGAAATCCTTTATGGTAGTGATATGGTAGTAAGTCCTCATTACTTACCGGGGTTACAGTGTCTGTGAGATAGAACCCGGGGAGAAGGAAATCCTTTATGGTAGTGATATGGTAGTAAGTCCTCATTACTTACCGGGGTTACAGTGTCTGTGAGATAGAACTGGAGAGAAGGAAATCCTTTATGGTAGTGATATGGTAGTAAGTCCTCATTACTTACCGGGGTTACAGTGTCTGTGAGATAGAACCGGAGAGAAGGAAATCCTTTATCGTAGTGATATGGTAGTAAGTCCTCA
This sequence comes from Ascaphus truei, assembly GCF_040206685.1. NCBI lineage: Eukaryota > Metazoa > Chordata > Amphibia > Anura > Ascaphidae > Ascaphus > Ascaphus truei. The sequence continues at coordinate 113,175,526 of NC_134489.1, read as the reverse complement.
TTACTTACCGGGGTTACAGTGTCTGTGAGATAGAACCGGAGAGAAGGAAATCCTTTATGGTAGTGATATGGTAGTAAGTCCTCATTACTTACCGGGGTTACAGTGTCTGTGAGATAGAACTGGAGAGAAGGAAATCCTTTATGGTAGTGATATGGTAGTAAGTCCTCATTACTTACCGGGGTTACAGTGTCTGTGAGATAGAACCGGAGAGAAGGAAATCCTTTATGGTAGTGATATGGTAGTAAGTCCTCATTACTTACCGGGGTTACAGTGTCTGTGAGATAGAATCCGGGGAGAAGGAAATCCTTTATGGTAGTGATATGGTAGTAAGTCCTCATTACTTACCGGGGTTACAGTGTCTGTGAGATAGAACTGGAGAGAAGGAAATCCTTTATGGTAGTGATATAGTAGTAAGTCCTCATTACTTACCGGGGTTACAGTGTCTGTGAGATAGAACCGGAGAGAAGGAAATCCTTTATGGTAGTGATATGGTAGTAAGTCCTCATTACTTACTGGGGTTACAGTGTCTGTGAGATAGAACCGGAGAGAAGGAACTCCTTTATGGTAGTGATATGGTAGTAAGTCCTCATTACTTACCGGGGTTACAGTGTCTGTGAGATAGAACCGGAGAGAAGGAAATCCTTTATGGTAGTGATATGGTAGTAAGTCCTCATTACTTACCGGGGTTACAGTGTCTGTGAGATAGAACCGGAGAGAAGGAAATCCTTTATGGTAGTGATATGGTAGTAAGTCCTCATTACTTACCGGGGTTACAGTGTCTATGAGATAGAACTGGAGAGAAGGAAATCCTTTATGGTAGTGATATGGTAGTAAGTCCTCATTACTTACCGGGGTTACAGTGTCTGTGAGATAGAACCGGAGAGAAGGAAATCCTTTATGGTAGTGATATGGTGGTAAGTCCTCATTACTTACCAGGGTTACAGTGTCTGTGAGATAGAACCCAGGGAGAAGGAAATCCTTTATGGTAGTGATATGGTAGTAAGTCCTCATTACTTACCGGGGTTACAGTGTCTGTGAGATAGAACTGGAGAGAAGGAAATCCTTTATGGTAGTGATATAGTAGTAAGTCCTCATTACTTACCGGGGTTACAGTGTCTGTGAGATAGAACCGGAGAGAAGGAAATCCTTTATCGTAGTGATATGGTAGTAAGTCCTCATTACTTACCGGGGTTTCAGTGTCTGTGAGATAGAACCGGAGAGAAGGAAATCCTTTATGGTAGTGATATGGTAGTAAGTCCTCATTACTTACCAGGGTTACAGTGTCTGTGAGATAGAACTGGAGAGAAGGAAATCCTTTATGGTAGTGATATGGTAGTAAGTCCTCATTACTTACCGGGGTTACAGTGTCTGTGAGATAGAACCGGAGAGAAGGAAATCCTTTATGGTAGTGATATGGTAGTAAGTCCTCATTACTAACCGGGGTTACAGTGTCTGTGAGATAGAACCGGAGAGAAGGAAATCCTTTATGGTAGTGATATGGTAGTATGTCCTCATTACTTACCGGGGTTACAGTGTCTGTGAGATAGAACCGGAGAGAAGGAAATCCTTTATGGTAGTGATATGGTAGTAAGTCCTCATTACTTACCGGGGTTACAGTGTCTGTGAGATAGAACCGGAGAGAAGGAAATCCTTTATGGTAGTGATATGGTAGTAAGTCCTCATTACTTACCGGGGTTACAGTGTCTGTGAGATAGAACCGGAGAGAAGGAAATCCTTTATGGTAGTGATATGGTAGTAAGTCCTCATTACTTACCGGGGTTACATTGTCTGTGAGATAGAACCGGAGAGAAGGAAATCCTTTATGGTAGTGATATGGTAGTAAGTCCTCATTACTTACCGGGGTTACAGAGTCTGTGAGATAGAACCGGAGAGAAGGAAATCCTTTATGGTAGTGATATGGTAGTAAGTCCTCATTACTTACCAGGGTTACATTGTCTGTGAGATAGAACCAGAGAGAAGGAAATCCTTTATGGTAGTGATATGGTAGTAAGTCCTCATTACTTACCGGGGTTACAGTGTTTGTGAGATAGAACCGGAGAGAAGGAAATCCTTTATGGTAGTGATATGGTAGTAAGTCCTCATTACTTACCGGGGTTACAGTGTCTGTGAGATAGAACTGGAGAGAAGGAAATCCTTTATGGTAGTGATATGGTAGTAAGTCCTCATTACTTACCGGGGTTACAGTGTCTGTGAGATAGAACCGGAGAGAAGGAAATCCTTTATGGTAGTGATATGGTAGTAAGTCCTCATTACTTACCGGGGTTACAGTGTCTGTGAGATAGAACCGGAGAGAAGGAAATCCTTTATGGTAGTGATATGGTAGTAAGTCCTCATTACTTACCAGGGTTACAGTGTCTGTGAGATAGAACTGGAGATAAGGAAATCCTTTATGGTAGTGATATGGTAGTAAGTCCTCATTACTTACCGAGGTTACAGTGTCTGTGAGATAGAACCGGAGAGAAGGAAATCCTTTATGGTAGTGATATGGTAGTAAGTCCTCATTACTTACCGGGGTTACAGTGTCTGTGAGATAGAACCGGAGAGAAGGAAATCCTTTATGGTAGTGATATGGTAGTAAGTCCTCATTACTTACCGGGGTTACAGTGTCTGTGAGATAGAACTGGAGAGAAGGAAATCCTTTATGGTAGTTATATGGTAGTAAGTCCTCATTACTTACCGGGGTTACAGTGTCTGTGAGATAGAACCGGAGAGAAGGAAATCCTTTATGGTAGTGATATGGTAGTAAGTCCTCATTACTTACCAGGGTTACAGTGTCTGTGAGATAGAACCCGGGGAGAAGGAAATCCTTTATGGTAGTGATATGGTAGTAAGTCCTCATTACTTACCGGGGTTACATTGTCTGTGAGATAGAACCGGAGAGAAGGAAATCCTTTATGGTAGTGATATGGTAGTAAGTCCTCATTACTTACCGGGGTTACAGTGTCTGTGAGATAGAACCGGAGAGAAGGAAATCCTTTATGGTAGTGATATGGTAGTAAGTCCTCATTACTTACCGGGGTTACAGTGTCTGTGAGATAGAACTGGAGAGAAGGAAATCCTTTATGGTAGTGATATGGTAGTAAGTCCTCATTACTTACCGGGGTTACAGTGTCTGTGAGATAGAACCGGAGAGAAGGAAATCCTTTATGGTAGTGATATGGTAGTAAGTCCTCATTACTTACCGGGTTACAGTGTCTGTGAGATAGAACCGGAGAGATGGAAATCCTTTATGGTAGTGATATGGTAGTAAGTCCTCATTACTAACCGGGGTTACAGTGTCTGTGAGATAGAACCGGAGAGAAGGAAATCCTTTATGGTAGTGATATGGTAGTAAGTCCTCATTACTTACCGGGGTTACAGTGTCTGTGAGATAGAACCGGAGAGAAAGAAATCCTTTATGGTAGTGATATGGTAGTAAGTCCTCATTACTTACCGGGGTTACAGTGTCTGTGAGATAGAACCGGAGAGAAGGAAATCCTTTATGGTAGTGATATGGTAGTAAGTCCTCATTACTTACCGGGGTTACAGTGTCTGTGAGATAGAACCGGAGAGAAGCAAATCCTTTATGGTAGTGATATGGTAGTAAGTCCTCATTACTTACCGGGGTTACAGTGTCTGTGAGATAGAACCGGAGAGAAGGAAATCCTTTATGGTAGTGATATGGTAGTAAGTCCTCATTACTTACCGAGGTTACAGTGTCTGTGAGATAGAACCGGAGAGAAGGAAATCCTTTATGGTAGTGATATGGTAGTAATTCCTCATTACTTACCAGGGTTACAGTGTCTGTGAGATAGAACCGGAGAGAAGGAAATCCTTTATGGTAGTGATATGGTAGGGTGTCCTCATTACTTACCGAGGTTACAGTGTCTGTGAGATAGAACCGGAGAGAAGGAAATCCTTTATGGTAGTGATATGGTAGTAAGTCCTCATTACTTACCGGGGTTACAGTGTCTGTGAGATAGAACCGGAGAGAAGGAAATCCTTTATGGTAGTGATATGGTAGTAAGTCCTCATTACTTACCGGGGTTACAGTGTCTGTGAGATAGAACCGGAGAGAAGGAAATCCTTTATGGTAGTGATATGGTAGTAAGTCCTCATTACTTACCGGGGTTACAGTGTCTGTGAGATAGAACCGGAGAGAAGGAAATCCTTTATGGTAGTGATATGGTAGTAAGTCCTCATTACTTACCGGGGTTACAGTGTCTGTGAGATAGAACCCGGGGAGAAGGAAATCCTTTATGGTAGTGATATGGTAGTAAGTCCTCATTACTTACCGGGGTTACAGTGTCTGTGAGATAGAACTGGAGAGAAGGAAATCCTTTATGGTAGTGATATGGTAGTAAGTCCTCATTACTTACCGGGGTTACAGTGTCTGTGAGATAGAACCGGAGAGAAGGAAATCCTTTATCGTAGTGATATGGTAGTAAGTCCTCATTACTTACCGGGGTTACAGTGTCTGTGAGATAGAACCGGAGAGAAGGAAATCCTTTATGGTAGTGATATGGTAGTAAGTCCTCATTACTTACCGGGGTTACAGTGTCTGTGAGATAGAACTGGAGAGAAGGAAATCCTTTATGGTAGTGATATGGTAGTAAGTCCTCATTACTTACCGGGGTTACAGTGTCTGTGAGATAGAACCGGAGAGAAGGAAATCCTTTATGGTAGTGATATGGTAGTAAGTCCTCATTACTTACCGGGGTTACAGTGTCTGTGAGATAGAACCCGGGGAGAAGGAAATCCTTTATGGTAGTGATATGGTAGTAAGTCCTCATTACTTACCGGGGTTACAGTGTCTGTGAGATAGAACTGGAGAGAAGGAAATCCTTTATGGTAGTGATATAGTAGTAAGTCCTCATTACTTACCGGGGTTACAGTGTCTGTGAGATAGAACCGGAGAGAAGGAAATCCTTTATGGTAGTGATATGGTAGTAAGTCCTCATTACTTACTGGGGTTACAGTGTCTGTGAGATAGAACCGGAGAGAAGGAACTCCTTTATGGTAGTGATATGGTAGTAAGTCCTCATTACTTACCGGGGTTACAGTGTCTGTGAGATAGAACCGGAGAGAAGGAAATCCTTTATGGTAGTGATATGGTAGTAAGTCCTCATTACTTACCGGGGTTACAGTGTCTGTGAGATAGAACCGGAGAGAAGGAAATCCTTTATGGTAGTGATATGGTAGTAAGTCCTCATTACTTACCGGGGTTACAGTGTCTATGAGATAGAACTGGAGAGAAGGAAATCCTTTATGGTAGTGATATGGTAGTAAGTCCTCATTACTTACCGGGGTTACAGTGTCTGTGAGATAGAACCGGAGAGAAGGAAATCCTTTATGGTAGTGATATGGTGGTAAGTCCTCATTACTTACCAGATTTACAGTGTCTGTGAGATAGAACCCAGGGAGAAGGAAATCCTTTATGGTAGTGATATGGTAGTAAGTCCTCATTACTTACCGGGGTTACAGTGTCTGTGAGATAGAACTGGAGAGAAGGAAATCCTTTATGGTAGTGATATAGTAGTAAGTCCTCATTACTTACCGGGGTTACAGTGTCTGTGAGATAGAACCGGAGAGAAGGAAATCCTTTATCGTAGTGATATGGTAGTAAGTCCTCATTACTTACCGGGGTTTCAGTGTCTGTGAGATAGAACCGGAGAGAAGGAAATCCTTTATGGTAGTGATATGGTAGTAAGTCCTCATTACTTACCAGGGTTACAGTGTCTGTGAGATAGAACTGGAGAGAAGGAAATCCTTTATGGTAGTGATATGGTAGTAAGTCCTCATTACTTACCGGGGTTACAGTGTCTGTGAGATAGAACCGGAGAGAAGGAAATCCTTTATGGTAGTGATATGGTAGTAAGTCCTCATTACTTACCGGGTTACAGTGTCTGTGAGATAGAACCGGAGAGAAGGAAATCCTTTATGGTAGTGATATGGTAGTAAGTCCTCATTACTAACCGGGGTTACAGTGTCTGTGAGATAGAACCGGAGAGAAGGAAATCCTTTATGGTAGTGATATGGTAGTATGTCCTCATTACTTACCGGGGTTACAGTGTCTGTGAGATAGAACCGGAGAGAAGGAAATCCTTTATGGTAGTGATATGGTAGTAAGTCCTCATTACTTACCGGGGTTACAGTGTCTGTGAGATAGAACCGGAGAGAAGGAAATCCTTTATGGTAGTGATATGGTAGTAAGTCCTCATTACTTACCGGGGTTACAGTGTCTGTGAGATAGAACCGGAGAGAAGGAAATCCTTTATGGTAGTGATATGGTAGTAAGTCCTCATTACTTACCGGGGTTACAGTGTCTGTGAGATAGAACCGGAGAGAAGGAAATCCTTTATGGTAGTGATATGGTAGTAAGTCCTCATTACTTACCGGGGTTACAGTGTCTGTGAGATAGAACCGGAGAGAAGGAAATCCTTTATGGTAGTGATATGGTAGTAAGTCCTCATTACTTACCGGGGTTACAGTGTTTGTGAGATAGAACCGGAGAGAAGGAAATCCTTTATGTTAGTGATATGGTAGTAAGTCCTCATTACTTACCGAGGTTACAGTGTCTGTGAGATAGAACCGGAGAGAAGGAAATCCTTTATGGTAGTGATATGGTAGTAAGTCCTCATTACTTACCAGGGTTACAGTGTCTGTGAGATAGAACCCAGGGAGAAGGAAATCCTTTATGGTAGTGATATAGTAGTAAGTCCTCATTACTTACCGGGGTTACAGTGTCTGTGAGATAGAACTGGAGAGAAGGAAATCCTTTATGGTAGTGATATGGTAGTAAGTCCTCATTACTTACCGGGGTTACAGTGTCTGTGAGATAGAACCGGAGAGAAGGAAATCCTTTATGGTAGTGATATGGTAGTAAGTCCTCATTACTTACCGGGGTTACAGTGTCTGTGAGATAGAACTGGAGAGAAGGAAATCCTTTATGGTAGTGATATGGTAGTAAGTCCTCATTACTTACCGGGGTTACAGTGTCTGTGAGATAGAACCGGAGAGAAGGAAATCCTTTATCGTAGTGATATGGTAGTAAGTCCTCATTACTTACCGGGGTTACAGTGTCTGTGAGATAGAACCGGAGAGAAGGAAATCCTTTATGGTAGTGATATGGTAGTAAGTCCTCATTACTTACCGGGGTTACAGTGTCTGTGAGATAGAACCGGAGAGAAGGAAATCCTTTATGGTAGTGATATGGTTGTAAGTCCTCATTACTTACCGGGGTTACAGTGTCTGTGAGATAGAACCGGAGAGAAGGAAATCCTTTATGGTAGTGATATGGTAGTAAGTCCTCATTACTTACCAGGGTTACAGTGTCTGTGAGATAGAACCCAGGGAGAAGGAAATCCTTTATGGTAGTGATATGGTAGTAAGTCCTCATTACTTACCGGGGTTACAGTGTCTGTGAGATAGAACCGGAGAGAAGGAAATCCTTTATGGTAGTGATATAGTAGTAAGTCCTCATTACTTACCGGGGTTACAGTGTCTGTGAGATAGAACTGGAGAGAAGGAAATCCTTTATGGTAGTGATATGGTAGTAAGTCCTCATTACTTACCGGGGTTACAGTGTCTGTGAGATAGAACCGGAGAGAAGGAAATCCTTTATGGTAGTGATATGGTAGTAAGTCCTCATTACTTACCGGGGTTACAGTGTCTGTGAGATAGAACCGGAGAGAAGGAAATCCTTTATGGTAGTGATATGGTAGTAAGTCCTCATTACTTACCGGGGTTACAGTGTCTGTGAGATAGAACCGGAGAGAAGGAAATCCTTTATGGTAGTGATATGGTAGTAAGTCCTCATTACTTACCGGGGTTACAGTGTCTGTGAGATAGAACTGGAGAGAAGGAAATCCTTTATGGTAGTGATATGGTAGTAAGTCCTCATTACTTACCGGGGTTACAGTGTCTGTGAGATAGAACCGGAGAGAAGGAAATCCTTTATGGTAGTGATATGGTAGTAAGTCCTCATTACTTACTGGGGTTACAGTGTTTGTGAGATAGAACCCGGGGAGAAGGAAATCCTTTATGGTAGTGATATGGTAGTAAGTCCTCATTACTTACCGGGGTTACAGTGTCTGTGAGATAGAACTGGAGAGAAGGAAATCCTTTATGGTAGTGATATAGTAGTAAGTCCTCATTACTTACCGGGGTTACAGTGTCTGTGAGATAGAACCGGAGAGAAGGAAATCCTTTATCGTAGTGATATGGTAGTAAGTCCTCATTACTTACCGGGGTTACAGTGTCTGTGAGATAGAACCGGAGAGAAGGAAATCCTTTATGGTAGTGATATGGTAGTAAGTCCTCATTACTTACCGGGGTTACAGTGTCTGTGAGATAGAACTGGAGAGAAGGAAATCCTTTATGGTAGTGATATGGTAGTAAGTCCTCATTACTTACCGGGGTTACAGTGTCTGTGAGATAGAACCGGAGAGAAGGAAATCCTTTATGGTAGTGATATGGTAGTAAGTCCTCATTACTTACCAGGGTTACAGTGTCTGTGAGATAGAACCCAGGGAGAAGGAAATCCTTTATGGTAGTGATATGGTAGTAAGTCCTCATTACTTACCGGGGTTACAGTGTCTGTGAGATAGAACTGGAGAGAAGGAAATCCTTTATGGTAGTGATATAGTAGTAAGTCCTCATTACTTACCGGGGTTACAGTGTCTGTGAGATAGAACCGGAGAGAAGGAAATCCTTTATCGTAGTGATATTGTAGTAAGTCCTCATTAGTTACCGGGGTTACAGTGTCTGTGAGATAGAACCGGAGAGAAGGAAATCCTTTATGGTAGTGATATGGTAGTAAGTCCTCATTACTTACCGGGGTTACAGTGTCTGTGAGATAGAACTGGAGAGAAGGAAATCCTTTATGGTAGTGATATGGTAGTAAGTCCTCATTACTTACCGGGGTTACAGTGTCTGTGAGATAGAACCGGAGAGAAGGAAATCCTTTATGGTAGTGATATGGTAGTAAGTCCTCATTACTTACCGAGGTTACAGTGTCTGTGAGATAGAACCGGAGAGAAGTACATCCTTTATGGTAGTGATATGGTAGTAAGTCCTCATTACTAACCGGGGTTACAGTGTCTGTGAGATAGAACCGGAGAGAAGGAAATCCTTTATGGTAGTGATATGGTAGTATGTCCTCATTACTTACCGGGGTTACAGTGTCTGTGAGATAGAACCGGAGAGAAGGAAATCCTTTATGGTAGTGATATGGTAGTAAGTCCTCATTACTTACCGGGGTTACAGTGTCTGTGAGATAGAACCGGAGAGAAGGAAATCCTTTATGGTAGTGATATGGTAGTAAGTCCTCATTACTTACCGGGGTTACAGTGTCTGTGAGATAGAACCGGAGAGAAGGAAATCCTTTATGGTAGTGATATGGTAGTAAGTCCTCATTACTTACCGGGGTTACAGTGTCTGTGAGATAGAACCGGAGAGAAGGAAATCCTTTATGGTAGTGATATGGTAGTAAGTCCTCATTACTTACCGGGGTTCAGTGTCTGTAAGATAGAACCGGAGAGAAGGAAATCCTTTATGGTAGTGATATGGTAGTAAGTCCTCATTACTTACCGGGGTTACAGTGTTTGTGAGATAGAACCAGAGAGAAGGAAATCCTTTATGGTAGTGATATGGTAGTAAGTCCTCATTACTTACCGAGGTTACAGTGTCTGTGAGATAGAACCGGAGAGAAGGAAATCCTTTATGGTAGTGATATGGTAGTAAGTCCTCATTACTTACCAGGTTTACAGTGTCTGTGAGATAGAACCGGAGAGAAGGAAATCCTTTATGGTAGTGATATGGTAGTAAGTCCTCATTACTTACCAGGGTTACAGTGTCTGTGAGATAGAACCCAGGGAGAAGGAAATCCTTTATGGTAGTGATATGGTAGTAAGTCCTCATTACTTACCGGGGTTACAGTGTCTGTGAGATAGAACCGGAGAGAAGGAAATCCTTTATGGTAGTGATATGGTAGTAAGTCCTCATTACTTACCGGGGTTACTGTGTCTGTGAGATAGAACTGGAGAGAAGGAAATCCTTTATGGTAGTGATATGGTAGTAAGTCCTCATTACTTACCGGGGTTACAGTGTCTGTGAGATAGAACCGGAGAGAAGGAAATCCTTTATGGTAGTGATATGGTAGTAAGTCCTCATTACTTACCGGGTTACAGTGTCTGTGAGATAGAACCGGAGAGAAGGAAATCCTTTATGGTAGTGATATGGTAGTTAGTCCTCATTACTAACCGGGGTTACAGTGTCTGTGAGATAGAACCGGAGAGAAGGAAATCCTTTATGGTAGTGATATGGTAGTATGTCCTCATTACTTACCGGGGTTACAGTGTCTGTGAGATAGAACCGGAGAGAAGGAAATCCTTTATGGTAGTGATATGGTAGTAAGTCCTCATTACTTACCGGGGTTACAGTGTCTGTGAGATAGAACCGGAGAGAAGGAAATCCTTTATGGTAGTGATATGGTAGTAAGTCCTCATTACATACCGGGGTTACAGTGTCTGTGAGATAGAACCGGAGAGAAGGAAATCCTTTATGGTAGTGATATGGTAGTAAGTCCTCATTACTTACCGGGGTTACAGTGTCTGTGAGATAGAACCGGAGAGAAGGAAATCCTTTATGGTAGTGATATGGTAGTAAGTCCTCATTATTTACCGGGGTTACAGTGTTTGTGAGATAGAACCGGAGAGAAGGAAATCCTTTATGGTAGTGATATGGTAGTAAGTCCTCATTACTTACCAGGGTTACAGTGTCTGTGAGATAGAACCGGAGAGAAGGAAATCCTTTATGGTAGTGATATGGTAGGGTGTCCTCATTACTTACCGAGGTTACAGTGTCTGTGAGATAGAACCGGAGAGAAGGAAATCCTTTATGGTAGTGATATGGTAGTAAGTCCTCATTACTTACCGAGGTTACAGTGTCTGTGAGATAGAACCGGAGAGAAGGAAATCCTTTATGGTAGTGATATGGTAGTAAGTCCTCATTACTTACCAGGTTTACAGTGTCTGTGAGATAGAACCGGAGAGAAGGAAATCCTTTATGGTAGTGATATAGTAGTAAGTCCTCATTACTTACCAGGGTTACAGTGTCTGTGAGATAGAACCCAGGGAGAAGGAAATCCTTTATGGTAGTGATATAGTAGTAAGTCCTCATTACTTACCGGGGTTACAGTGTCTGTGAGATAGAACTGGAGAGAAGGAAATCCTTTATGGTAGTGATATGGTAGTAAGTCCTCATTACTTACTGGGGTTACAGTGTCTGTGAGATAGAACCGGAGAGAAGGAAATCCTTTATGGTAGTGATATGGTAGTAAGTCCTCATTACTTACCGGGGTTACTGTGTCTGTGAGATAGAACTGGAGAGAAGGAAATCCTTTATGGTAGTGATATGGTAGTAAGTCCTCATTACTTACCGGGGTTACAGTGTCTGTGAGATAGAACCGGAGAGAAGGAAATCCTTTATGGTAGTGATATGGTAGTAAGTCCTCATTACTTACCGGGTTACAGTGTCTGTGAGATAGAACCGGAGAGAAGGAAATCCTTTATGGTAGTGATATGGTAGTAAGTCCTCATTACTAACCGGGGTTACAGTGTCTGTGAGATAGAACCGGAGAGAAGGAAATCCTTTATGGTAGTGATATGGTAGTATGTCCTCATTACTTACCGGGGTTACAGTGTCTGTGAGATAGAACCGGAGAGAAGGAAATCCTTTATGGTAGTGATATGGTAGTAAGTCCTCATTACTTACCGGGGTTACAGTGTCTGTGAGATAGAACCGGAGAGAAGGAAATCCTTTATGGTAGTGATATGGTAGTAAGTCCTCATTACTTACCGGGGTTACAGTGTCTGTGAGATAGAACCGGAGAGAAGGAAATCCTTTATGGTAGTGATATGGTAGTAAGTCCTCATTACTTACCGGGGTTACAGTGTCTGTGAGATAGAACCGGAGAGAAGGAAATCCTTTATGGTAGTGATATGGTAGTAAGTCCTCATTACTTACCGGGGTTACAGTGTTTGTGAGATAGAACCGGAGAGAAGGAAATCCTTTATGGTAGTGATATGGTAGTAAGTCCTCATTACTTACCGAGGTTACAGTGTCTGTGAGATAGAACCGGAGAGAAGGAAATCCTTTATGGTAGTGATATGGTAGTAAGTCCTCATTACTTACCAGGGTTACAGTGTCTGTGAGATAGAACCGGAGAGAAGGAAATCCTTTATGGTAGTGATATGGTAGGGTGTCCTCATTACTTACCGAGGTTACAGTGTCTGTGAGATAGAACCGGAGAGAAGGAAATCCTTTATGGTAGTGATATGGTAGTAAGTCCTCATTACTTACCTGGGTTACAGAGTCTGTTAGATAGAACCGGAGAGAAGGAAATCCTTTATGGTAGTGATATGGTAGTAAGTCCTCATTACTTACCGGGGTTACATTGTCTGTGAGATAGAACCGGAGAGATGGAAATCCTTTATGGAAGTGATATGGTAGTAAGTCCTCATTACTTACCGGGGTTACAGAGTCTGTGAGATAGAACCGGAGAGAAGGAAATCCTTTATGGTAGTGATATGGTAGTAAGTCCTCATTACTTACCGGGGTTACATTGTCTGTGAGATAGAACCGGAGAGAAGGAAATCCTTTATGGTAGTGATATGGTAGTAAGTTCTCATTACTTACCAGGGTTACAGTGTCTGTGAGATAGAACTGGAGAGAAGGAAATCCTTTATGGTAGTGATATGGTAGTAAGTCCTCATTACTTACCGGGGTTACAGTGTCTGTGAGATAGAACCGGAGAGAAGGAAATCCTTTATGGTAGTGATATGGTAGTAAGTCCTCATTACTTACCGGGTTACAGTGTCTGTGAGATAGAACCGGAGAGAAGGAAATCCTTTATGGTAGTGATATGGTAGTATGTCCTCATTACTTACCGGGGTTACAGTGTCTGTGAGATAGAACCAGAGAGAAGGAAATCCTTTATGGTAGTGATATGGTAGTAAGTCCTCATTACTTACCGGGGTTACAGTGTCTGTGAGATAGAACCGGAGAGAAGGAAATCCTTTATGGTAGTGATATGGTAGTAAGTCCTCATTACTTACCGGGGTTACAGTGTCTGTGAGATAGAACCGGAGAGAAGGAAATCCTTTATGGTAGTGATATGGTAGTAAGTCCTCATTACTTACCGGGGTTACATTGTCTGTGAGATAGAACCGGAGAGAAGGAAATCCTTTATGGTAGTGATATGGTAGTAAGTCCTCATTACTTACCGGGGTTACAGAGTCTGTGAGATAGAACCGGAGAGAAGGAAATCCTTTATGGTAGTGATATGGTAGTAAGTCCTCATTACTTACCAGGGTTACATTGTCTGTGAGATAGAACCAGAGAGAAGGAAATCCTTTATGGTAGTGATATGGTAGTAAGTCCTCATTACTTACCGGGGTTACAGTGTTTGTGAGATAGAACCGGAGAGAAGGAAATCCTTTATGGTAGTGATATGGTAGTAAGTCCTCATTACTTACCGGGGTTACAGTGTCTGTGAGATAGAACTGGAGAGAAGGAAATCCTTTATGGTAGTGATATGGTAGTAAGTCCTCATTACTTACCGGGGTTACAGTGTCTGTGAGATAGAACCGGAGAGAAGGAAATCCTTTATGGTAGTGATATGGTAGTAAGTCCTCATTACTTACCGGGGTTACAGTGTCTGTGAGATAGAACCGGAGAGAAGGAAATCCTTTATGGTAGTGATATGGTAGTAAGTCCTCATTACTTACCAGGGTTACAGTGTCTGTGAGATAGAACTGGAGATAAGGAAATCCTTTATGGTAGTGATATGGTAGTAAGTCCTCATTACTTACCGAGGTTACAGTGTCTGTGAGATAGAACCGGAGAGAAGGAAATCCTTTATGGTAGTGATATGGTAGTAAGTCCTCATTACTTACCGGGGTTACAGTGTCTGTGAGATAGAACCGGAGAGAAGGAAATCCTTTATGGTAGTGATATGGTAGTAAGTCCTCATTACTTACCGGGGTTACAGTGTCTGTGAGATAGAACTGGAGAGAAGGAAATCCTTTATGGTAGTGATATGGTAGTAAGTCCTCATTACTTACCGGGGTTACAGTGTCTGTGAGATAGAACCGGAGAGAAGGAAATCCTTTATGGTAGTGATATGGTAGTAAGTCCTCATTACTTACCGGGGTTACAGTGTCTGTGAGATAGAACCCGGGGAGAAGGAAATCCTTTATGGTAGTGATATGGTAGTAAGTCCTCATTACTTACCGGGGTTACAGTGTCTGTGAGATAGAACCGGAGAGAAGGAAATCCTTTATGGTAGTGATATGGTAGTAAGTCCTCATTACTTACCGGGGTTACAGTGTCTGTGAGATAGAACTGGAGAGAAGGAAATCCTTTATGGTAGTGATATGGTAGTAAGTCCTCATTACTTACCGGGGTTACAGTGTCTGTGAGATAGAACCGGAGAGAAGGAAATCCTTTATGGTAGTGATATGGTAGTAAGTCCTCATTACTTACCGGGTTACAGTGTCTGTGAGATAGAACCGGAGAGATGGAAATCCTTTATGGTAGTGATATGGTAGTAAGTCCTCATTACTAACCGGGGTTACAGTGTCTGTGAGATAGAACCGGAGAGAAGGAAATCCTTTATGGTAGTGATATGGTAGTAAGTCCTCATTACTTACCGGGGTTACAGTGTCTGTGAGATAGAACCGGAGAGAAAGAAATCCTTTATGGTAGTGATATGGTAGTAAGTCCTCATTACTTACCGGGGTTACAGTGTCTGTGAGATAGAACCGGAGAGAAGGAAATCCTTTATGGTAGTGATATGGTAGTAAGTCCTCATTACTTACCGGGGTTACAGTGTCTGTGAGATAGAACCGGAGAGAAGCAAATCCTTTATGGTAGTGATATGGTAGTAAGTCCTCATTACTTACCGGGGTTACAGTGTCTGTGAGATAGAACCGGAGAGAAGGAAATCCTTTATGGTAGTGATATGGTAGTAAGTCCTCATTACTTACCGAGGTTACAGTGTCTGTGAGATAGAACCGGAGAGAAGGAAATCCTTTATGGTAGTGATATGGTAGTAATTCCTCATTACTTACCAGGGTTACAGTGTCTGTGAGATAGAACCGGAGAGAAGGAAATCCTTTATGGTAGTGATATGGTAGGGTGTCCTCATTACTTACCGAGGTTACAGTGTCTGTGAGATAGAACCGGAGAGAAGGAAATCCTTTATGGTAGTGATATGGTAGTAAGTCCTCATTACTTACCGGGGTTACAGTGTCTGTGAGATAGAACCGGAGAGAAGGAAATCCTTTATGGTAGTGATATGGTAGTAAGTCCTCATTACTTACCGGGGTTACAGTGTCTGTGAGATAGAACCGGAGAGAAGGAAATCCTTTATGGTAGTGATATGGTAGTAAGTCCTCATTACTTACCGGGGTTACAGTGTCTGTGAGATAGAACCGGAGAGAAGGAAATCCTTTATGGTAGTGATATGGTAGTAAGTCCTCATTACTTACCGGGGTTACAGTGTCTGTGAGATAGAACCCGGGGAGAAGGAAATCCTTTATGGTAGTGATATGGTAGTAAGTCCTCATTACTTACCGGGGTTACAGTGTCTGTGAGATAGAACTGGAGAGAAGGAAATCCTTTATGGTAGTGATATGGTAGTAAGTCCTCATTACTTACCGGGGTTACAGTGTCTGTGAGATAGAACCGGAGAGAAGGAAATCCTTTATCGTAGTGATATGGTAGTAAGTCCTCATTACTTACCGGGGTTACAGTGTCTGTGAGATAGAACCGGAGAGAAGGAAATCCTTTATGGTAGTGATATGGTAGTAAGTCCTCATTACTTACCGGGGTTACAGTGTCTGTGAGATAGAACTGGAGAGAATGAAATCCTTTATGGTAGTGATATGGTAGTAAGTCCTCATTACTTACCGGGGTTACAGTGTCTGTGAGATAGAACCGGAGAGAAGGAAATCCTTTATGGTAGTGATATGGTAGTAAGTCCTCATTACTTACCGGGGTTACAGTGTCTGTGAGATAGAACCCGGGGAGAAGGAAATCCTTTATGGTAGTGATATGGTAGTAAGTCCTCATTACTTACCGGGGTTACAGTGTCTGTGAGATAGAACCGGAGAGAAGGAAATCCTTTATGGTAGTGATATGGTAGTAAGTCCTCATTACTTACCGGGGTTACAGTGTCTGTGAGATAGAACTGGAGAGAAGGAAATCCTTTATGGTAGTGATATGGTAGTAAGTCCTCATTACTTACCGGGGTTACAGTGTCTGTGAGATAGAACCGGAGAGAAGGAAATCCTTTATGGTAGTGATATGGTAGTAAGTCCTCATTACTTACCGGGGTTACAGTGTCTGTGAGATAGAACCCGGGGAGAAGGAAATCCTTTATGGTAGTGATATGGTAGTAAGTCCTCATTACTTACCGGGGTTACAGTGTCTGTGAGATAGAACTGGAGAGAAGGAAATCCTTTATGGTAGTGATATAGTAGTAAGTCCTCATTACTTACCGGGGTTACAGTGTCTGTGAGATAGAACCGGAGAGAAGGAAATCCTTTATGGTAGTGATATAGTAGTAAGTCCTCATTACTTACCGGGGTTACAGTGTCTGTGAGATAGAACTGGAGAGAAGGAAATCCTTTATGGTAGTGATATGGTAGTAAGTCCTCATTACTTACCGGGGTTACAGTGTCTGTGAGATAGAACCGGAGAGAAGGAAATCCTTTATGGTAGTGATATGGTAGTAAGTCCTCATTACTTACCGGGGTTACAGTGTCTGTGAGATAGAACTGGAGAGAAGGAAATCCTTTATGGTAGTGATATGGTAGTAAGTCCTCATTACTTACCGGGGTTACAGTGTCTGTGAGATAGAACCGGAGAGAAGGAAATCCTTTATCGTAGTGATATGGTAGTAAGTCCTCATTACTTACCGGGGTTACAGTGTCTGTGAGATAGAACCGGAGAGAAGGAAATCCTTTATGGTAGTGATATGGTAGTAAGTCCTCATTACTTACCGGGGTTACAGTGTCTGTGAGATAGAACCGGAGAGAAGGAAATCCTTTATGGTAGTGATATGGTTGTAAGTCCTCATTACTTACCGGGGTTACAGTGTCTGTGAGATAGAACCGGAGAGAAGGAAATCCTTTATGGTAGTGATATGGTAGTAAGTCCTCATTACTTACCAGGGTTACAGTGTCTGTGAGATAGAACCCAGGGAGAAGGAAATCCTTTATGGTAGTGATATGGTAGTAAGTCCTCATTACTTACCGGGGTTACAGTGTCTGTGAGATAGAACCGGAGAGAAGGAAATCCTTTATGGTAGTGATATAGTAGTAAGTCCTCATTACTTACCGGGGTTACAGTGTCTGTGAGATAGAACTGGAGAGAAGGAAATCCTTTATGGTAGTGATATGGTAGTAAGTCCTCATTACTTACCGGGGTTACAGTGTCTGTGAGATAGAACCGGAGAGAAGGAAATCCTTTATGGTAGTGATATGGTAGTAAGTCCTCATTACTTACCGGGGTTACAGTGTCTGTGAGATAGAACCGGAGAGAAGGAAATCCTTTATCGTAGTGATATGGTAGTAAGTCCTCATTACTTACCGGGGTTACAGTGTCTGTGAGATAGAACCGGAGAGAAGGAAATCCTTTATGGTAGTGATATGGTAGTAAGTCCTCATTACTTACCGGGGTTACAGTGTCTGTGAGATAGAACCGGAGAGAAGGAAATCCTTTATGGTAGTGATATGGTAGTAAGTCCTCATTACTTACCGGGGTTACAGTGTCTGTGAGATAGAACCGGAGAGAAGGAAATCCTTTATGGTAGTGATATGGTAGTAAGTCCTCATTACTTACCGGGGTTACAGTGTCTGTGAGATAGAACCGGAGAGAAGGAAATCCTTTATGGTAGTGATATGGTAGTAAGTCCTCATTATTTACCGGGGTTACAGTGTTTGTGAGATAGAACCGGAGAGAAGGAAATCCTTTATGGTAGTGATATGGTAGTAAGTCCTCATTACTTACCAGGGTTACAGTGTCTGTGAGATAGAACCGGAGAGAAGGAAATCCTTTATGGTAGTGATATGGTAGGGTGTCCTCATTACTTACCGAGGTTACAGTGTCTGTGAGATAGAACCGGAGAGAAGGAAATCCTTTATGGTAGTGATATGGTAGTAAGTCCTCATTACTTACCGAGGTTACAGTGTCTGTGAGATAGAACCGGAGAGAAGGAAATCCTTTATGGTAGTGATATGGTAGTAAGTCCTCATTACTTACCAGGTTTACAGTGTCTGTGAGATAGAACCGGAGAGAA
Source organism: Ascaphus truei (assembly GCF_040206685.1). Taxonomy (NCBI): domain Eukaryota; kingdom Metazoa; phylum Chordata; class Amphibia; order Anura; family Ascaphidae; genus Ascaphus; species Ascaphus truei. The sequence continues at coordinate 113,157,159 of NC_134489.1, read as the reverse complement.
GGAAATCCTTTATGGTAGTGATATGGTAGTAAGTCCTCATTACTTACCAGGGTTACAGTGTCTGTGAGATAGAACCCAGGGAGAAGGAAATCCTTTATGGTAGTGATATAGTAGTAAGTCCTCATTACTTACCGGGGTTACAGTGTCTGTGAGATAGAACTGGAGAGAAGGAAATCCTTTATGGTAGTGATATGGTAGTAAGTCCTCATTACTTACCGGGGTTACAGTGTCTGTGAGATAGAACCGGAGAGAAGGAAATCCTTTATGGTAGTGATATGGTAGTAAGTCCTCATTACTTACCGGGGTTACTGTGTCTGTGAGATAGAACTGGAGAGAAGGAAATCCTTTATGGTAGTGATATGGTAGTAAGTCCTCATTACTTACCGGGGTTACAGTGTCTGTGAGATAGAACCGGAGAGAAGGAAATCCTTTATGGTAGTGATATGGTAGTAAGTCCTCATTACTTACCGGGTTACAGTGTCTGTGAGATAGAACCGGAGAGAAGGAAATCCTTTATGGTAGTGATATGGTAGTAAGTCCTCATTACTAACCGGGGTTACAGTGTCTGTGAGATAGAACCGGAGAGAAGGAAATCCTTTATGGTAGTGATATGGTAGTATGTCCTCATTACTTACCGGGGTTACAGTGTCTGTGAGATAGAACCGGAGAGAAGGAAATCCTTTATGGTAGTGATATGGTAGTAAGTCCTCATTACTTACCGGGGTTACAGTGTCTGTGAGATAGAACCGGAGAGAAGGAAATCCTTTATGGTAGTGATATGGTAGTAAGTCCTCATTACTTACCGGGGTTACAGTGTCTGTGAGATAGAACCGGAGAGAAGGAAATCCTTTATGGTAGTGATATGGTAGTAAGTCCTCATTACTTACCGGGGTTACAGTGTCTGTGAGATAGAACCGGAGAGAAGGAAATCCTTTATGGTAGTGATATGGTAGTAAGTCCTCATTACTTACCGGGGTTACAGTGTTTGTGAGATAGAACCGGAGAGAAGGAAATCCTTTATGGTAGTGATATGGTAGTAAGTCCTCATTACTTACCGAGGTTACAGTGTCTGTGAGATAGAACCGGAGAGAAGGAAATCCTTTATGGTAGTGATATGGTAGTAAGTCCTCATTACTTACCAGGGTTACAGTGTCTGTGAGATAGAACCGGAGAGAAGGAAATCCTTTATGGTAGTGATATGGTAGGGTGTCCTCATTACTTACCGAGGTTACAGTGTCTGTGAGATAGAACCGGAGAGAAGGAAATCCTTTATGGTAGTGATATGGTAGTAAGTCCTCATTACTTACCTGGGTTACAGAGTCTGTTAGATAGAACCGGAGAGAAGGAAATCCTTTATGGTAGTGATATGGTAGTAAGTCCTCATTACTTACCGGGGTTACATTGTCTGTGAGATAGAACCGGAGAGAAGGAAATCCTTTATGGAAGTGATATGGTAGTAAGTCCTCATTACTTACCGGGGTTACAGAGTCTGTGAGATAGAACCGGAGAGAAGGAAATCCTTTATGGTAGTGATATGGTAGTAAGTCCTCATTACTTACCGGGGTTACATTGTCTGTGAGATAGAACCGGAGAGAAGGAAATCCTTTATGGTAGTGATATGGTAGTAAGTCCTCATTACTTACCAGGGTTACAGTGTCTGTGAGATAGAACTGGAGAGAAGGAAATCCTTTATGGTAGTGATATGGTAGTAAGTCCTCATTACTTACCGGGGTTACAGTGTCTGTGAGATAGAACCGGAGAGAAGGAAATCCTTTATGGTAGTGATATGGTAGTAAGTCCTCATTACTTACCGGGTTACAGTGTCTGTGAGATAGAACCGGAGAGAAGGAAATCCTTTATGGTAGTGATATGGTAGTAAGTCCTCATTACTAACCGGGGTTACAGTGTCTGTGAGATAGAACCGGAGAGAAGGAAATCCTTTATGGTAGTGATATGGTAGTATGTCCTCATTACTTACCGGGGTTACAGTGTCTGTGAGATAGAACCGGAGAGAAGGAAATCCTTTATGGTAGTGATATGGTAGTAAGTCCTCATTACTAACCGGGGTTACAGTGTCTGTGAGATAGAACCGGAGAGAAGGAAATCCTTTATGGTAGTGATATGGTAGTATGTCCTCATTACTTACCGGGGTTACAGTGTCTGTGAGATAGAACCAGAGAGAAGGAAATCCTTTATGGTAGTGATATGGTAGTAAGTCCTCATTACTTACCGGGGTTACAGTGTCTGTGAGATAGAACCGGAGAGAAGGAAATCCTTTATGGTAGTGATATGGTAGTAAGTCCTCATTACTTACCGGGGTTACAGTGTCTGTGAGATAGAACCGGAGAGAAGGAAATCCTTTATGGTAGTGATATGGTAGTAAGTCCTCATTACTTACCGGGGTTACATTGTCTGTGAGATAGAACCGGAGAGAAGGAAATCCTTTATGGTAGTGATATGGTAGTAAGTCCTCATTACTTACCGGGGTTACAGAGTCTGTGAGATAGAACCGGAGAGAAGGAAATCCTTTATGGTAGTGATATGGTAGTAAGTCCTCATTACTTACCGGGGTTACATTGTCTGTGAGATAGAACCAGAGAGAAGGAAATCCTTTATGGTAGTGATATGGTAGTAAGTCCTCATTACTTACCGGGGTTACAGTGTTTGTGAGATAGAACCGGAGAGAAGGAAATCCTTTATGGTAGTGATATGGTAGTAAGTCCTCATTACTTACCGGGGTTACAGTGTCTGTGAGATAGAACTGGAGAGAAGGAAATCCTTTATGGTAGTGATATGGTAGTAAGTCCTCATTACTTACCGGGGTTACAGTGTCTGTGAGATAGAACCGGAGAGAAGGAAATCCTTTATGGTAGTGATATGGTAGTAAGTCCTCATTACTTACCGGGGTTACAGTGTCTGTGAGATAGAACCGGAGAGAAGGAAATCCTTTATGGTAGTGATATGGTAGTAAGTCCTCATTACTTACCGGGGTTACAGTGTCTGTGAGATAGAACTGGAGATAAGGAAATCCTTTATGGTAGTGATATGGTAGTAAGTCCTCATTACTTACCGGGGTTACAGTGTCTGTGAGATAGAACCGGAGAGAAGGAAATCCTTTATGGTAGTGATATGGTAGTAAGTCCTCATTACTTACCGGGGTTACAGTGTCTGTGAGATAGAACCGGAGAGAAGGAAATCCTTTATGGTAGTGATATGGTAGTAAGTCCTCATTACTTACCGGGGTTACAGTGTCTGTGAGATAGAACCCGGGGAGAAGGAAATCCTTTATGGTAGTGATATGGTAGTAAGTCCTCATTACTAACCGGGGTTACAGTGTCTGTGAGATAGAACCGGAGAGAAGGAAATCCTTTATGGTAGTGATATGGTAGTAAGTCCTCATTACTTACCGGGGTTACAGTGTCTGTGAGATAGAACCGGAGAGAAAGAAATCCTTTATGGTAGTGATATGGTAGTAAGTCCTCATTACTAACCGGGGTTACAGTGTCTGTGAGATAGAACCGGAGAGAAGGAAATCCTTTATGGTAGTGATATGGTAGTAAGTCCTCATTACTTACCGGGGTTACAGTGTCTGTGAGATAGAACCGGAGAGAAAGAAATCCTTTATGGTAGTGATATGGTAGTAAGTCCTCATTACTTACCGGGGTTACAGTGTCTGTGAGATAGAACCGGAGAGAAGGAAATCCTTTATGGTAGTGATATGGTAGTAAGTCCTCATTACTTACCGAGGTTACAGTGTCTGTGAGATAGAACCGGAGAGAAGGAAATCCTTTATGGTAGTGATATGGTAGTAATTCCTCATTACTTACCAGGGTTACAGTGTCTGTGAGATAGAACCGGAGAGAAGGAAATCCTTTATGGTAGTGATATGGTAGGGTGTCCTCATTACTTACCGAGGTTACAGTGTCTGTGAGATAGAACCGGAGAGAAGGAAATCCTTTATGGTAGTGATATGGTAGTAAGTCCTCATTACTTACCGGGGTTACAGTGTCTGTGAGATAGAACCGGAGAGAAGGAAATCCTTTATGGTAGTGATATGGTAGTAAGTCCTCATTACTTACCGGGTTACAGTGTCTGTGAGATAGAACCGGAGAGAAGGAAATCCTTTATGGTAGTGATATGGTAGTAAGTCCTCATTACTTACCGGGGTTACAGTGTCTGTGAGATAGAACCGGAGAGAAGGAAATCCTTTATGGTAGTGATATGGTAGTAAGTCCTCATTACTTACCGGGGTTACAGTGTCTGTGAGATAGAACCGGAGAGAAGGAAATCCTTTATGGTAGTGATATGGTAGTAAGTCCTCATTACTTACCGGGGTTACAGTGTTTGTGAGATAGAACCGGAGAGAAGGAAATCCTTTATGGTAGTGATATGGTAGTAAGTCCTCATTACTTACCAGGGTTACAGTGTCTGTGAGATAGAACCGGAGAGAAGGAAATCCTTTATGGTAGTGATATGGTAGGGTGTCCTCATTACTTACCGAGGTTACAGTGTCTGTGAGATAGAACCGGAGAGAAGGAAATCCTTTATGGTAGTGATATGGTAGTAAGTCCTCATTACTTACCGAGGTTACAGTGTCTGTGAGATAGAACCGGAGAGAAGGAAATCCTTTATGGTAGTGATATGGTAGGGTGTCCTCATTACTTACCGAGGTTACAGTGTCTGTGAGATAGAACCGGAGAGAAGGAAATCCTTTATGGTAGTGATATGGTAGTAAGTCCTCATTACTTACCGAGGTTACAGTGTCTGTGAGATAGAACCGGAGAGAAGGAAATCCTTTATGGTAGTGATATGGTAGTAAGTCCTCATTACTTACCGGGGTTACAGTGTCTGTGAGATAGAACCGGAGAGAAGGAAATCCTTTATGGTAGTGATATGGTAGTAAGTCCTCATTACTTACCGGGGTTACTGTGTCTGTGAGATAGAACTGGAGAGAAGGAAATCCTTTATGGTAGTGATATGGTAGTAAGTCCTCATTACTTACCGGGGTTACAGTGTCTGTGAGATAGAACCGGAGAGAAGGAAATCCTTTATGGTAGTGATATGGTAGTAAGTCCTCATTACTTACCGGGTTACAGTGTCTGTGAGATAGAACCGGAGAGAAGGAAATCCTTTATGGTAGTGATATGGTAGTTAGTCCTCATTACTAACCGGGGTTACAGTGTCTGTGAGATAGAACCGGAGAGAAGGAAATCCTTTATGGTAGTGATATGGTAGTATGTCCTCATTACTTACCGGGGTTACAGTGTCTGTGAGATAGAACCGGAGAGAAGGAAATCCTTTATGGTAGTGATATGGTAGTAAGTCCTCATTACTTACCGGGGTTACAGTGTCTGTGAGATAGAACCGGAGAGAAGGAAATCCTTTATGGTAGTGATATGGTAGTAAGTCCTCATTACTTACCGGGGTTACAGTGTCTGTGAGATAGAACCGGAGAGAAGGAAATCCTTTATGGTAGTGATATGGTAGTAAGTCCTCATTACTTACCGGGGTTACAGTGTCTGTGAGATAGAACCGGAGAGAAGGAAATCCTTTATGGTAGTGATATGGTAGTAAGTCCTCATTATTTACCGGGGTTACAGTGTTTGTGAGATAGAACCGGAGAGAAGGAAATCCTTTATGGTAGTGATATGGTAGTAAGTCCTCATTACTTACCAGGGTTACAGTGTCTGTGAGATAGAACCGGAGAGAAGGAAATCCTTTATGGTAGTGATATGGTAGGGTGTCCTCATTACTTACCGAGGTTACAGTGTCTGTGAGATAGAACCGGAGAGAAGGAAATCCTTTATGGTAGTGATATGGTAGTAAGTCCTCATTACTTACCGAGGTTACAGTGTCTGTGAGATAGAACCGGAGAGAAGGAAATCCTTTATGGTAGTGATATGGTAGTAAGTCCTCATTACTTACCAGGTTTACAGTGTCTGTGAGATAGAACCGGAGAGAAGGAAATCCTTTATGGTAGTGATATGGTAGTAAGTCCTCATTACTTACCAGGGTTACAGTGTCTGTGAGATAGAACCCAGGGAGAAGGAAATCCTTTATGGTAGTGATATAGTAGTAAGTCCTCATTACTTACCGGGGTTACAGTGTCTGTGAGATAGAACTGGAGAGAAGGAAATCCTTTATGGTAGTGATATGGTAGTAAGTCCTCATTACTTACCGGGGTTACAGTGTCTGTGAGATAGAACCGGAGAGAAGGAAATCCTTTATGGTAGTGATATGGTAGTAAGTCCTCATTACTTACCGGGGTTACTGTGTCTGTGAGATAGAACTGGAGAGAAGGAAATCCTTTATGGTAGTGATATGGTAGTAAGTCCTCATTACTTACCGGGGTTACAGTGTCTGTGAGATAGAACCGGAGAGAAGGAAATCCTTTATGGTAGTGATATGGTAGTAAGTCCTCATTACTTACCGGGGTTACAGTGTCTGTGAGATAGAACTGGAGAGAAGGAAATCCTTTATGGTAGTGATATGGTAGTAAGTCCTCATTACTAACCGGGGTTACAGTGTCTGTGAGATAGAACCGGAGAGAAGGAAATCCTTTATGGTAGTGATATGGTAGTAAGTCCTCATTACTTACCGGGGTTACAGTGTCTGTGAGATAGAACCGGAGAGAAGGAAATCCTTTATGGTAGTGATATGGTAGTAAGTCCTCATTACTAACCGGGGTTACAGTGTCTGTGAGATAGAACCGGAGAGAAGGAAATCCTTTATGGTAGTGATATGGTAGTATGTCCTCATTACTTACCGGGGTTACAGTGTCTGTGAGATAGAACCGGAGAGAAGGAAATCCTTTATGGTAGTGATATGGTAGTAAGTCCTCATTACTTACCGGGGTTACAGTGTCTGTGAGATAGAACCGGAGAGAAGGAAATCCTTTATGGTAGTGATATGGTAGTAAGTCCTCATTACTTACCGGGGTTACAGTGTCTGTGAGATAGAACCGGAGAGAAGGAAATCCTTTATGGTAGTGATATGGTAGTAAGTCCTCATTACTTACCGGGGTTACAGTGTCTGTGAGATAGAACCGGAGAGAAGGAAATCCTTTATGGTAGTGATATGGTAGTAAGTCCTCATTACTTACCGGGGTTACAGTGTTTGTGAGATAGAACCGGAGAGAAGGAAATCCTTTATGGTAGTGATATGGTAGTAAGTCCTCATTACTTACCGAGGTTACAGTGTCTGTGAGATAGAACCGGAGAGAAGGAAATCCTTTATGGTAGTGATATGGTAGTAAGTCCTCATTACTTACCAGGGTTACAGTGTCTGTGAGATAGAACCGGAGAGAAGGAAATCCTTTATGGTAGTGATATGGTAGGGTGTCCTCATTACTTACCGAGGTTACAGTGTCTGTGAGATAGAACCGGAGAGAAGGAAATCCTTTATGGTAGTGATATGGTAGTAAGTCCTCATTACTTACCTGGGTTACAGAGTCTGTTAGATAGAACCGGAGAGAAGGAAATCCTTTATGGTAGTGATATGGTAGTAAGTCCTCATTACTTACCGAGGTTACAGTGTTTGTGAGATAAATCCGGAGAGAAGGAAATCTTTTATGGTAGTGATATGGTAGTAAGTCCTCATTACTTACCGGGGTTACAGCGTCTGTGAGATAGAACCGGAGAGAAGGAAATCCTTTATGGTAGTGATATGGTAGAGAAGGTTTCTAAATGAAATAAACAGAACATGAAACACAGACATTGTCTGCAGAGAACTGGCTCAGTGAGTCTCGCACAGCCCTCGCTTCTCCTTCTGTCTGTCCCACGCACTCTTGGTCTCCCTGTGTTGGCCTCCACCTCCTCCGCTGGGAGGCAGTTTTGTGCACATAGTACTGTTTCACTGAAGAGGTACTTTCTGCTGCTTGACCTGCGCCCCCCAGTCTCAGGGCCCGGCCTCTTGCGCTTATTCCCTCTCGTTTTGCAGGAGGCTGGCGAGGTCCACGCTGCTCCTCATCCCACTCTTCGGGGTGCATTACATCATCTTCGCCTTCTTCCCGGAAGACGTTAGCAGCCGGACGGTGGAGATTCGCCTGTCCTTCGAGCTGGCGTTGGGGTCCTTCCAGGTGACTTCTGGTTACAGACCCAGGGGGCGGCCAACTCCAGTCCTCAAGGGCCACCAACAAGTCACAATTTAAGCATATCCCTGCTTCAGCACAGGTGGCTCAATCAGTGGCTTACTCAAAGGCTGCACCCCCTGTGCTGAAGCAGGGGTATCCCGGAAAACGGACTTATTGATGGCCCTTAAGGACTGGTCACTCCCGTTCCCTTGTGGAGTTATAAGCTGCGTTTACATGCCTCCTCCCTGCCTGGGCGTTTGCACTTCCTGTAGGTCATGATGACATCACAATACATGTGACTGGCGACACAGGAAGTGAACAGCCTGTTTGTGACCTTTTGATGTTTCCTTGATGCTGGGAATTAATGGCAGTAATTTTCCTCAGGGCTTTGTGGTGGCCGTGCTTTACTGCTTCCTTAACGGAGAGGTAACTACATTATTCCCATTTAATCAATTCATGTATGTATGTCCGTATTTATATAGCGCCATTAATGTACATAGCGCGTCACAGCAGGAATACACGTGGCATATTAATATAAATAACACATAATGGGAAAAAGTGCTTCAGACATAGAAGTAACATTAAGGAAGAGGAGTCCCTGCCCCGAGGAGCTTACAGTCTAATTGGTAGGTAGAACGTACAGAGACAGGAGGAGGGAGTACTGGTAAGTGCGTCTGCAGGGGGCCAAGCTTTATGTATCAGGTGTATAGTATTAGCCACAGTGCTATTCATATGCTTTTTTAAGCAAGTGTGTCTTAAGGTGGGTCCTAAAAGTTAAAGGTTAGCAGACACACACAGGGAGAGGAGACGTTAGCAGACACACACAGGGAGAGGAGACGTTAGCAGACACACACACACAGGGAGAGGAGACGTTAGCAGACACACACAGGGAGAGGAGACGTTAGCAGACACACACAGGGAGAGGAGACGTTAGCAGACACACACAGGGAGAGGAGGCGTTAGCAGACACACACAGGGAGAGGAGACGTTATCACACACACACAGAGAGAGGAGGCGTTAGCAGACACACACACACAGGGAGAGGAGGCGTTAGCAGACACACACAGGGAGAGGAGGCGTTAGCAGACACACACAGGGAGAGGAGGCGTTAGCAGACACACACACACACACAGGAAGAGGAGACGTTAGCAGACACACACAGGGAGAGGAGACGTTAGCAGACACACACAGGGAGAGGAGACGTTAGCAGACACACAGGGAGAGGAGGCGTTAGCAGACACACACACAGGGAGAGGAGGCGTTAGCAGACACACACACAGGAAGAGGAGACGTTAGCAGACACACACAGGGAGAGGAGGCGTTAGCAGACACACACAGGGAGAGGAGACGTTAGCAGACACACACAGGGAGAGGAGACGTTAGCAGACACACACAGGGAGAGGAGACGTTAGCAGACACACACACACAGGGAGAGGAGCCGTTAGCAGACACACACACACAGGGAGAGGAGACGTTAGCAGACACACACAGGGAGAGGAGACGTTAGCAGACACACACAGGGAGAGGAGACGTTAGCAGACACACACAGGGAGAGGAGACGTTAGCAGACACACACAGGGAGAGGAGACGTTAGCAGACACACACAGGGAGAGGAGACGTTAGCAGACACACACAGGGAGAGGAGGCGTTAGCAGACACACACAGGGAGAGGAGACGTTAGCAGACACACACAGGGAGAGGAGGCGTTAGCAGACACACACAGGGAGAGGAGGCGTTAGCAGACACACACAGGGAGAGGAGACGTTAGCAGACACACGCAGGGAGAGGAGACGTTAGCAGACACACACAGGGAGAGGAGGCGTTAGCAGACACACACAGGGAGAGGAGACGTTAGCAGACACACACAGGGAGAGGAGGCGTTAGCAGACACACACAGGGAGAGGAGGCGTTAGCAGACACACAGGGAGAGGTGACGTTAGCAGACACACACAGAGAGAGGAGACGTTAGCAGACACACACAGCGAGAGGAGACGTTAGCAGACACACACAGGGAGAGGAGGCGTTAGCAGACACACACAGGGAGAGGAGACGTTAGCAGACACACACAGGGAGAGGAGACGTTAGCAGACACACACAGGGAGAGGAGACGTTAGCAGACACACAAACACACAGGGAGAGGAGACGTTAGCAGACACACAGGGAGAGGAGACGTTAGCAGACACACACACACAGGGAGAGGAGGCGTTAGCAGACACACAAAGGGAGAGGAGGCGTTAGCAGACACACACACACACAGGGAGAGGAGGCGTTAGCAGACACACACAGGGAGAGGAGACTTTAGCAGACACACACAGGGAGAGGAGACGTTAGCAGACACACACACACACACACACAGGGTGAGGAGACGTTAGCAGACACACACAGGGAGAGGAGGCGTTAGCAGGCACACACAGGGAGAGGAGGCGTTAGCAGACACACACAGGGAGAGGAGGCGTTAGCAGACACACACACACACAGAGAGAGGAGGCGTTAGCAGACACACACAGGGAGAGGAGACTTTAGCAGACACACACAGGGAGAGGAGGCGTTAGCAGACACACACACACACACACACACACACAGGGTGAGGAGACGTTAGCAGACACACACAGGGAGAGGAGACGTTAGCAGGCACACACACAGGGAGAGGAGGCGTTAGCAGACACACACACAGGGAGAGGAGGCGTTAGCAGACACACACAGGGAGAGGAGGCGTTAGCAGACACACACACACACACACACAGGGTGAGGAGACGTTAGCAGACACACACAGGGAGAGGAGACGTTAGCAGGCACACACACAGGGAGAGGAGGCGTTAGCAGGCACACACAGGGAGAGGAGACGTTAGCAGACACACACAGGGAGAGGAGGCGTTAGCAGACACACACAGGGAGAGGAGACGTTAGCAGACACACACAGGGAGAGGACACGTTAGCAGACACACACAGGGAGAGGAGACGTTATCACACACACAGGGAGTGGAGCCGTTAGCAGACACACACAGGGAGAGGAGACGTTAGCAGACACACACAGGGAGAGGAGACGTTAGCAGGCACACACACAGGGAGAGGAGGCGTTAGCAGACACACACACACACACAGGGTGAGGAGACGTTAGCAGACACACACAGGGAGAGGAGACGTTAGCAGGCACACACACAGGGAGAGGAGGCGTTAGCAGACACACACACAGGGAGAGGAGGCGTTAGCAGACACACACAGGGAGAGGAGACGTTAGCAGGCACACACACAGGGAGAGGAGGCGTTAGCAGACACACACACACACACACACACACAGGGAGAGGAGGCATTAGCAGACACACACAGGGAGAGGACACGTTAGCAGACACACACAGGGAGAGGAGACGTTAGCAGACACACACACACAGGGAGAGGAGGCGTTAGCAGGCACACACAGGGAGAGGAGGCGTTAGCAGACACACACAGGGAGAGGAGGCGTTAGCAGACACACACACACACAGGGAGAGGAGGCGTTAGCAGACACACACAGGGAGAGGAGACGTTAGCAGACACACACACACACACAGGGTGAGGAGACGTTAGCAGACACACACAGGGAGAGGAGACGTTAGCAGACACACACAGGGAGAGGAGGCGTTAGCAGACACACACACAGGGAGAGGAGGCGTTAGCAGACACACACAGGGAGAGGAGACTTTAGCAGACACACACAGGGAGAGGAGACGTTAGCAGACACACACACACACACACACAGGGTGAGGAGACGTTAGCAGACACACACAGGGAGAGGAGGCGTTAGCAGACACACACAGGGAGAGGAGGCGTTAGCAGACACACACACAGAGAGAGGAGGCGTTAGCAGACACACACAGGGAGAGGAGACTTTAGCAGACACACACAGGGAGAGGAGGCGTTAGCAGACACACACACACACACACACACAGGGTGAGGAGACGTTAGCAGACACACACAGGGAGAGGAGACGTTAGCAGACACACACAGGGAGAGGAGGCGTTAGCAGGCACACACAGGGAGAGGAGACGTTAGCAGACACACACAGGGAGAGGAGGCGTTAGCAGACACACACAGGGAGAGGAGACGTTAGCAGACACACACAGGGAGAGGACACGTTAGCAGACACACACAGGGAGAGGAGACGTTATCACACACACAGGGAGAGGAGCCGTTAGCAGACACACACACACAGGGAGAGGAGACGTTAGCAGACACACACAGGGAGAGGAGACGTTAGCAGGCACACACACAGGGAGAGGAGGCGTTAGCAGACACACACACACACACACAGGGTGAGGAGACGTTAGCAGACACACACAGGGAGAGGAGACGTTAGCAGGCACACACACAGGGAGAGGAGGCGTTAGCAGACACACACACAGGGAGAGGAGGCGTTAGCAGACACACACAGGGAGAGGAGACGTTAGCAGGCACACACACAGGGAGAGGAGGCGTTAGCAGACACACACACACACACAGGGAGAGGAGGCATTAGCAGACACACACAGGGAGAGGACACGTTAGCAGACACACACAGGGAGAGGAGACGTTAGCAGGCACACACACAGGGAGAGGAGGCGTTAGCAGACACACACAGGGAGAGGACACGTTAGCAGACACACACAGGGAGAGGAGACGTTATCACACACACAGGGAGAGGAGCCGTTAGCAGACACACACAGGGAGAGGAGACGTTAGCAGACACACACAGGGAGAGGAGGCGTTAGCAGACACACACACAGGGAGAGGAGACGTTAGCAGACACACACAGGGATAGGAGACGTTAGCAGACACACACAGGGAGAGGAGGCGTTAGCAGACACACACACAGGGAGAGGAGACGTTAGCAGACACACACAGGGAGAGGAGACTTTAGCAGACACACACAGGGAGAGGAGGCGTTAGCAGACACACACAGGGAGAGGAGGCGTTAGCAGACACACACACACACACACACACAGGGAGAGGAGGCGTTAGCAGACACACACACAGGGAGAGGAGACGTTAGCAGACACACACAGGGAGAGGAGACATTAGCAGACACACACAGAGAGAGGAGACGTTAGCAGACACACACACAGGGAGAGGAGGCGTTAGCAGACACACACACACACACAGGGAGAGGAGGCATTAGCAGACACACACAGGGAGAGGAGACGTTAGCAGACACACACAGGGAGAGGAGGCGTTATCACACACACACTGATATATGTGCAGAACAGAGCAATGTTTCAAGGTCTCCTGGCCCCTTCGTCAGGCCTGAATAACAATGGCTGCCAGTGTATGTAAGAGGAGTTCTCTTCCTGTGATTTCCCAGGTTCAGGTTGAGATCCAGAGGAAGTGGTGCAGATGGCACCTGAGGAAATACTTCTGGTTACGGCAACATAAGAACTCCACAGCAAGCAATGGCGGCGGCAGCATGCTGACACAGGTCAGCCGAGGCAGCCAGAAGGACCAGAGGAAGGCGTCAACCCAGAGATCCAGCGTCATCTAACGTGAGATCTAGAGCCCAATCATGGGAGATTCAACATCATCTAACTGGGGATTCAGAGCCATATTATGGGAGATCCAGTGTCATCAAATGGGAAATCCAACATTGTGTAACTGAAGATCCAACAGGATATCTAAGGCCATCTAACGGGGATCCAACACTATCTAACGGGGATCCAGCATCATTAATGAGGGATCCAACACTATCTAACGGGGATCCAGAGCCATATAATTGAGATCCAGTTTAATCTAACAGGATATTCAGCAACATCTAATTAGGGGTCTGGGGTATTTTAATTGGAGATCCAGCATAATCTATGGGAGATCTGAAGTCATCCAATGGGAGATCTGAAGTCATCCAATAAGAGATCCGAAGTTATCCAATAAGAGATCCGAAGTCATCCAATGGGAGATCCGAAGTCATCCAATCAGAGATCCGAAGTTATCCAATCAGAGATCCGAAGTTATCCAATCAGAGATCCGAAGTTATCCAATCAGAGATCCGAAGTTATCCAATAAGAGATCCGAAGTTATCCAATCAGAGATCCGAAGTTATCCAATCAGAGATCCGAAGTTATCCAATAAGAGATCCGAAGTTATCCAATCAGAGATCCGAAGTTATCCAATCAGAGATCCGAAGTCATCCAATAAGAGATCTGAAGTTATCCAATAAGAGATCCGAAGTTATCCAATGAGAGATCCGAAGTTATCCAATAAGAGATCCGAAGTTATCCAATAAGAGATCCGAAGTTATCCAATGGGAGATGCGGAATCATCTGTCGGAAGTTTTAGAGCCATTTATTGGAAGATGCATCAAGTGGCAGCAAATACAGCATCGATCCTGAAACCCAGTTGACCCATCATACCCAGGATCACCTGAGAGCAGGTCCAACATGAGCCTAGAAATCCAGAATCATCTGAAAGGCCATCATCAAATCTAGAATCCTGTGATGGCAAATACCCCTTTGCGCCACTTAGAGATACATTTCCAGATAGCTGGTTTGGGCGCAGAGATGCGCTGAGCGTATTCCGGGGCGTGATGCACTGTATGGTGTAGGACAGACTCTGCGACGCTGACAGACCTTCGCCACGCCAGCAGGGGGCGCTCAGGACGTTTCCAATTGTCAGAAGAATGGGGAGCGGGTCTGTGCAGGCTACTGTATCTTTATATACTGGGAGAGTGAGATGTGAGCAGGGTCCCCTATAGGAATAATGTAACCCCACATGCAGGAGGCCTGGGCACACTTATTTCTGGTTACTGCATGGTACTTTGCATTAAGTGACCGTGATGTCTGTATATTTGTATAAAAAACATTGTAATCGGCTTGAGAGTGAAAGCGAGTCTGGACTGGCCGGCACATTTCTGGCAGCTATAAATAGGATATAATACCCGATCATGTGTCCAGCACACAGCGGCCGGACGTTACCTCCGGACGTTACCTCCATCCAACCAGGTGCCGTTACACACCCATTTTACCAAAATGTTTTACCAAGGAATACACATTAACATAAACATCTTGTTTTAAACTTCGTTCTGGGCAGGCTCAGGGCCCGGGTTCACATAGGCAGGAATTGAACTGCGCCTTGCACCTTGCACACACCCACGTTCACCCGCACACTCGCACCTCCACACACACCCGCACGCACATCCTCGCACCTCCACACACACCCGCACACTCGCACCTCCACACACACCCGCACCTTGCACATCCGCTATCACTCGCACAGCCTCGTACCTTGCACCCTGCACACACCCACACCTCCGCACACACACCCGCACACCCTCGCACCTCTGCACCCCTGCACCTTGCATACCTGCACACCTGCACCCACCTGTACCCCCGCATATTGTACACCCGCACACTCGCACCTTGCACACCGCTCACACCTGGACCCCCAAACCTTGAACACCCGCACACACACCCTTGCACCTACGCACCCCCGCACACTTCCACACCTGCACCCTGCAGACCCGCACCCACCAACACACTCGCACACACCCGCACCTTGTACACCTGCACACTCTCGCACCTTGCACACCTGGACCTCCGCACCTTGCACACCCGCACACACACCCTTGCACCTACGCACCCCCGCACACTTGCACACCTGCACCCAGCAGACCCGCACCCACCCACACACTCGCACACCTGCACCTTGCACACCCGCACACCACACCTTGAACACGCGCCCACCCACACATCTTGCACATCCTCGCACCTCCACACCTTGCACACCCACACCCACCGCACACACACACACCCTCGCACCTACGTACCTTAGCACCCTGCAAACCGCGCACACCTGCACCTTGCACACCCGCAACCACCCACACACTCGCACCCCCGCACCCACCAACACACTACGCACACCCACACCCTCGCACCTCCGCACACCCCCGCACCTTGCACATCCACACCCACCCGCACACCCTCGCTCTTCCGCACACTCGCACACCCTTGCACATCCACACCCCCGCACCTTGCACACCCGAACACTCGCACCTCCACAGTCCTTGCACCCCGCACCTTGCACCCTCGCACCTCCGCACCATACACACCTGCACACCAGCACCCACCCGCACACCCACACCCTTGCACCTCCGCACACTCTCGCACCCACCCACACCTTGCACACCCGCACCCACTCGCACACCCAAACCCTCGCACCTCCGCACCCTCGCACCTCCGCACCTTGCACATCAGCACCCCCATACCCAATATTTATTGTGCTCCAGTATTGGGGCCATTTTTCTAAACGTAACTCCTTCTCTCCCGGAGGCCATGAAGTAATGTTATTAATTCTCTGGTAGTTTGTTACTGTAATTATTTCTTATTTCACAAACACCTAAAAACAAGTCTTTAAATCTAAAAGAAATATTCTGGTTTGCAGCTTCGGGATTTTTGTATTAAATTAGATTTATTTAAAATTATAAGATAAATTGACCTTGTAACTTTCCCCAAATGTAAGAGATAATCTGTAGCGCTGCAGGTATTAATACTCTCAGCATGAGACCGGTCCTGTTAATCATTGTAACAATTACTTAACCCCTGCACTGCCAGGCCGTGGATATAGAGGCCAGTCACTGGTTAAACGGCCACAGACTTGTGTCACTAATTCCACGTAAGTACCACGTAAGTATCACCTTCCATGTGTTCTACTAACACTCTCCCCTCGTCGGAGTCTCAGTCCTCTAGAACCTCCCTTCAGCGGGGTCTCAGTCCCTCCCCTCAGCGGGGGTCTCAGTCCTCCAGAACCTCCCTTCAGCGGGGGTCTCTGTCCTCCAGAACATCCCTTCAGCGGGGGTCTCTGTCCTCCAGTCCCTCCCCTCAGCGGGGTCTCAGTCCCTCCCCTCAGCGAGGGGTCTCAGTCCCTCCCCACAGCGGGGGTCTCAGTCCTCCAGAACCTCCCCACAGCGGGGTCTCAGTCCCTCCCCTCAGCGGGGTCTCAGTCCCTCCCCTCAGCGAGGGGTCTCAGTCCCTCCCCACAGCAGAGTCTCAGTCCTCCAGAACCTCTCCACAGCGGGGGTCTCAGTCCTCTGCAGTCCCTCCCCTCAGCGGGGGTCTCAGTCCCTCCCCTCAGCGGGGGGTCTCAGTCCTCTGCAGTCCCTCCCCTCAGCGGGGGTCTCAGTCCTCTGCAGTCCCTCAGCGGGGGTCTGTCCCTTCCCTCAGCGGGGGTCTCAGTCCCTCCCCTCAGCGGGGGTCTCAGTCCTCTGCAGTCCCTCCCCTCAGCGGGGGTCTCAGTCCTCCGCAGTCCCTCCCCTCAGTGGGGTCTTAGTCCCTCCCCTCAGCAGGGGTCTCAGCCCTCCAGTCCCTCCCCTCAGCGGGGGTCTCAGCCCTCCGCAGTCCCTCCCTTCAGTGGGGGTCTCAGTCCTCCAGTCCCCTCAGCGGGGTCTCAGTCCTCCAGTCCCCTCAGCGGGGTCTCAGTCCTCCGAAGTGACCCGATGGACGGATCTCACAGCAGAGTCGTGCCCTGCAGAGCATGTTGAGGTCTGTGATCCTCGCGTCTCTGGGAGGACGACGCGTTTGCACGGATGAATGTCTCGTCCATTCTTTGCGTGTTCCTCGTGGCCTTTAACGTTTATCAGACAAATTATCTTATTGATTTGAAGGAAACATAAACATCAGACCAATGTTTTTCATTGGGAAACAGTCATGTTGACATTGTGTAATAGGGAGGTCTGCATTGTGTAATAGAGAGGTCTGCAGGTCGTGACATGAGTCACTGTCACCAGCAGATGTAAAACTGAAAGAGAAAGTGCACCCGGTTGTCACGGGGACCAGACGTCTTACCCAGGGGTCACAGCACCAGGCAGCGAGATGTTATGAGATTGCTCTGCAGGGTACCACATTGCCCCCCACCCCACCTCCCCCACACACAGGGGTATATGAGGGGGAGGGGAGAAAATATGTGGGAAATTGAGAGGGAAATAGAGGGGGTGAGAGCGAGGCAGGAAGTGTAAGAGAAAGAGGGGAGGCTCACAATGCTGCTGACACTGGGGGGGGGGGGGGTAGAAACGTTAGTCCTGGGCCCCATGAAAGCTGTCGCGGCCCTGCTGCCAGAGTCCCAGGTCACTGTGTATGATAGTTTTTTCTATGCACTTTAACACAAAAATCTGTTGTAGCAAAATGTGTCTGAATATGTAAATACTCTCTCCAGAGCGTGCGGCAGTTCATTCAGAGCCCAAAGCATTACTTATTAATGTTTTAATATATATAAGCACATACAGTGCTTAGATTACAGAAAAATGAATAAAAGAACATACAATTACAGTAAATGCAGAACAGTTTCTTAAAATAACAGGATAAAACATCAAATAGAAATCCCTATACAGTACATTACCATATTGCATAGTTTCCCCCACCCCGAGAGGTCACTGGCGCAGAAAATGGGACTTCACGTGTTTGGTTCAAATACACCTCTGCTGAAATCTGATTTTCATAATCTTTGCTGAGACTTTTAAGTACGATTCTCCACATTGAAACAAAATAAGGCCACTCCCGTCATAAATCAGCGGTGAGATTAACCGCTTTATATAACCGCACTCAGAACTTCCCACCTCGGACACTGAGACACATCAATAGATTCCGGCAGTCATTACGGACGCAGCGAGACTAAGTGTGATCCTACATTTCAGGAACAATAAATATCTGCCCTTATTACCTCTTACCCATGCAGTGTGTGGTCTTGTTACATGATTACAGATGTGTAACTCTTAGTATGTACACTAGATGACATCACATTGTATTCTCATTTTTAATAAAGTCCTTGAATGAGGGTATAACCTGCGGGGCGCCTGTCTGGAATGTACCAGTAATTATTCACACTGTGAGTTTGCTTTGAGGCTGGAAGTTCTGCTTAGTGTTTACGCCCTTCTAACCAACACACGTGTCACTCCTACTGGGCTATCCAGTGTGCAAACGCTTCCTGGACACACAGTGATATCAGATATATAAAGGGGGCAAAGGCCTCAATCACCCATATATCACCCCTTAAACATGTACACCTCACCATCTCCGCCGTCACAGTAACGCAGAGCAAGGGCGCAGTAACGCAGAACAAGGGCACAGTAACGCAGAACAAGGGCGCAGAAAGGCAGAACAAGGGCGCAGTAACGCAGAACAAGGGCGCAGTAACGCAGAACAAGGGCGCAGTAACGCAGAACAAGGGCGCGGTAACGCAGAACAAGGGCGCGGTAACGCAGAGCAAGGGCACAGTAACGCAGAGCAAGGGCACAGTAACGCAGAACAAGGGCACAATAACGCAGAGCAAGGGCACAGTAACGCAGAGCAAGGGCACAGTAACGCAGAACAAGGGCACAGTAACGCAGAACAAGGGCACAGTAACGCAGAACAAGGGCACAGTAACGCAGAACAAGGGCACAGTAACGCAGAACAAGGGCACAGTGACGCAGAACAAGGGCGCAGTAACGCAGAGCAAGGGCGCAGTAACGCAGAACAAGGGCACAGTGACGCAGAACAAGGGCACAGTAACGCAGAACAAGGGCACAGTGACGCAGAACAAGGGCGCAGTAACGCAGAACATGGGCGCAGTAACGCAGAACAAGGGCGCAGTAACGCAGAACATGGGCGCAGTAACGCAGAGCAAGGGCGCAGTAACGCAGAACAAGGGCACAGTGACGCAGAACAAGGGCGCAGTAACGCAGAACAAGGGCGCAGTAACGCAGAACATTGAGCAATTAGTTTGCAACTGAAGTGCAGCTTTGCACACACACTGTTTATACAAAGTCCCCCCCCCCCCCCCCCCCCGTGCACTTATTCTGCACACAAGGTGTTACGTCTCTGTGGATGTGGTTCCTGGCACCGTGGCTGGGAGGATGACACCTTTATTCCCTGATGTCACACTCATGTCCACGGTCAGTTACGTTGAGCGTGGTTTCTAGCTGAGAGAGGAGTGACACGCATGCGGGGCTCCCAGAGTCAGGCCGCTCATTCCGTTCAGGAAGAACAGGAAACCCCCCACAATCTGGCACCAGAAGCTGAGGGTGAACGCGCAGAGGGTGACGTAACCGCTCAGCAGAATGACGTATGTGACGGTCCCCGCAGAGGACAGGAGGAACGAGACGAGGAGCAGCACGGATCCCATACTCCACTTCTTGTGGGAGTGACCGTCCTCGCACACCTGAGACACAATCAGCAGGTGGAGCCCCACAATAGCCACAACGATTGCGAGGGCGACAGCGCTGCGCACAGCCACAAACCCGCGGCGCAGCTCGGCCACCGCTGCCAGGGTCACTGCCGGGCTGCACTGCGGCTCCGCTCCCGTCCTGCAGTACTGCCACAGAGGGACCAGCTTGCCCTGGACCGAGAGCCACTGACCGTCACACACAGCGATGGAGGACAGCACCAGGGCCGTGGCAGAGGAGAGAGTGATCAGAACCCGTAGGAACGTCTCAAAGAACCTCCCGGAGGGCGACCAGGCCCTCTGCACCTGCAAGGGAAGGTCACACTTAGAACTGAGGGGGTGGGGAGCAAAGAGAGGTGTGTGTGTGTGTGTGTGTGTGTGTGTGTGTGTGTGTGTGTGTGTGTGTGTGTGTGTGTGTGTGTGTGTGTGTGTGTGTGTGTGTGTGTGTGTGTGTGTGTGTGTGTGTGTGCTTCCATGTCTTTTGAAACTAAATGATGTATGAATGAAACAAACAATGAGTAATTAAGTCACGTAAATAAAAGTGAAAGTGTTTCTTGCATAACATACATTTGTATCAGGTATTTGTGTACAATGTGAATGACGATACCTGCGAATAACACACTGATATAGACATATCATTTACTCCTTAAAGAAGCTAACTTTATTAACTAAAGGTCCTTGGACTCTTATATACATTATTAGTGATACCACAAACGTATATATGTGTGTTTCATGTATGTACAGTGTCTGCTATGTATGTGCAGTGTCTGCTATGTATGTGCAGTGTCTGCTATGTATGTGCAGTGTCTGCTATGTATGTGCAGTGTCTGCTATGTATGTGCAGTGTCTGCTATGTATGTGCAGTGTCTGTTATGTATGTGCAGTGTCTGTTATGTATGTGCAGTGTCTGTTATGTATGTGCAGTGTCTGTTATGTATGTGCAGTGTCTGTTCTGTATGTGCAGTGTCTGTTCTGTATGTGCAGTGTCTGTTCTGTATGTGCAGTGTCTGTTCTGTATGTGCAGTGTCTGTTCTGTATGTGCAGTGTCTGTTCTGTATGTGCAGTGTCTGTTCTGTATGTGCAGTGTCTGTTCTGTATGTGCAGTGTCTGTTCTGTATGTGCAGTGTCTGTTCTGTATGTGCAGTGTCTGTTCTGTATGTGCAGTGTCTGTTCTGTATGTGCAGTGTCTGTTCTGTATGTGCAGTGTCTGTTCTGTATGTGCAGTGTCTGTTCTGTATGTGCAGTGTCTGTTATGTATGTGCAGTGTCTGTTATGTATGTGCAGACAGACACCGTTCTTTTTTAACGTTTATATTGCAAATAAAAGTTTTTTTTAATTATTTTACAACTCAATTATAAGGGGCTCTCTTTAGTTTTTTGTGCTAAAACTGCAAACGAGCTGCATCATCTTCATGTCAGTTTGATCTTTACTAGGAGAGAGCACCAAGTTTAAAAGGGGTTCTGGGGAATCACTGCGTCTGATGCAGAGACCCCACTTTTTTGTTCTATAAATGAAACCCTGGTTTTATCAGCTAAATTAAAGGGGATAATTAGAATCAGGTGTTTAATTAGGAAGATATTGAGGGGTGGGTTTGGGAGTCCCCCACCCTGTATAAAGCGCAGAAACGTTGTGCGTTTGGTCTTCACCATACAGGTGTGTGGGAACGCGTCATGTCAGAAATCATTTAGTGAGATTTGTTCCATCCTCTCCCCTCTGGTTACGAATGAGTTAAACAAGCCCCACAGGTGTTATATTCCCCCACAGCGTTACCTGCACCGCGACGCCCGACGCCATCTCGCCAGCTAACGGAGGAGACCGGTTCTGTGGACAAATCCAAGAGTCAAAAGTCCAGCAGCCTTTGGCAGAAAAGTCACAAACACTCCTATAAACTGCGAGGTTTTATTATCAGCTCCAATCCCAGGAAGCAGAAAACACAATCGAGGGAGGGGGGGGGGAAGGGGGAGGGAAGTGGGAAGAGGGGGGAGGGGGGAGGGAAGGGGGAGGAGGAGGGAGTGGGAGGAGAAGGGGGGGAGGAGAGGAGGAGAGGGGGGGAGGAGATGAGGGGGGAGTAGATGAGGGGGGAAGGAGGAGAGGAGGGGGGGAGGAGAGAGGGGGGGGAGGAGAGAGAGGGGGGGGAGGAGAGAGGGGGGGGGGGAGGAGAGGGGGGGGGGAGGAGAGAGGGGG